>NC_052334.1:14095148-14172648 GCF_016432855.1 Salvelinus namaycush
TGTAGAGAGAGAGAGGACATAGATGGGAGGAAAGAGAGAGCATGGATGGGAGGAGAGAGAGTGCACCGATGGGAGGAGAGAGAGAGGGCATGGAAGAGAGGAGAGAGAGAGGGCAAGAATGGGAGGAGAGAGAGAGTCCACGGATGGGCGAAGAGACAGAGGGCATGGATGGGAGGAGAGAGATAGGACATGGATGGGAGGAGAGAGAGGACATAGGTGGGAGGAGAGAGAGGACATAGGTGGGAGGAGAGAGAGAGGACATGGGTGGGAGGAGAGAGAGAGGACATGGATGGGAGGAGAGAGAGGACATGGATGGGAGGAGAGAAAGAGGACATGGAGGAGGAGAGGAGAGCAGAGGAGAGGAGAGAGGCATGGATGGGAGGAAAGAGAGGACATGGATGGGAGAGAGAGAGGACATGGATGGAGGAGAGAGAGACATGGAGGAGAGAGAGAGAGGGACATGAGGGAGGAAGGAGGACATGGATGGGAGGAGAGAGAGGACATGGATGGGAGGAGAGAGGACATGGATGGGGAGGAGAGATTAAGAGGACATGGATGGGAGGAGAGAGAGAGGACATGGATGGGAGGAAAGAGAGGACATGGATGGGAGGAGAGAGAGAGAGGACATAGATGGGAGGAAAGAGAGAGCATGGATGGGAGGAGAGAGAGGACATGGATGGGAGGAGAGAGAGAGGACATGGATGGGAGGAGAGAGAGAAGACATGGATTGGAGGAAAGAGAGGACATAGATGGGAGGAAAGAGAGGACATGGATGGGAGGAGAGAGAGGGCATGGAGGGAGAGAGAATGTGGACATGGATGGAGGAAAGAGAGAGGACATGGATGGGAGGAAAGAGAGGACATTGATGGGAGGAGAGAGAGAGGACATGGATGGGAGGAAAGAGAGGACATGGATGGGAGTAGAGAGAGAGGGAATGGATGGGAGGAGAGAGAGAGGGCATGGATGGGAGGAGAGAGAGAGGGCATGGATGGGAGGGGAGAGAGAGGGCATGGATGGGAGGGGAGAGAGAGGACATGGATGGGAGGGGTGAGAGGACATGGGTGGGAGGAGAGAGAGAGAGGACATGGATTGGAGGAAAGAGAGAGCAGGATGGGAGGAGAGGAGGACATGGAGGAGGGGTGAGAGGACATGGGTGGAGGAGAGAGAGAGAGGACATGGTTGAGGAAAGAGAGGAGGACATGGGTTGGAGGAAAGAGAGGACATGGATGGGAGGAGAGAGAGAGAACAGGATGGGAGGGAGAGAGGGGACATGATGGGAGGACGAGAGAGAGGACATGGATGGGAGTAGAGAGAGAGGGCATGGATGGGAGGAGAGAGAGAGGACATGGATGGGAGGCGAGAGAGAGGGCAAGAATGGGAGGAGAGAGAGAGGA
Organism: Salvelinus namaycush; assembly: GCF_016432855.1. Lineage (NCBI taxonomy): Eukaryota > Metazoa > Chordata > Actinopteri > Salmoniformes > Salmonidae > Salvelinus > Salvelinus namaycush. The sequence continues at coordinate 14,096,543 of NC_052334.1, forward strand.
CATGGATGGGAGGAGAGAGAGAGGGCAAGAATGGGAGGAGAGAGAGAGTCCACGGATGGGAGAAGAGAGAAAGGGCATGGATGGGAGGAGAGAGATAGGACATGGATGGGAGGAAAGAGAGGACATAGATGGGAATAAGAGAGGACATGGATGGGAGGAGAGAGAGGACATGGATGGGAGGAGAGAAAGAGGACATGGATGGAGGAGAGACAGAGGACATGGATGGGAGGAAAGAGAGGACATGGATGGAAGGAGAGAGAGAGAGAGGCCATAGATGGGAGGAAGAGAGAGGACATGGGTGGGAGGAGAGAGGTGCACCGATGGGAGGAGAGAGAGAGGGCATGGATGAGAGGAGAGAGAGAGGGCACAGATGGGGAGTAGAGAGAGAGTACACGGACTGGAGAAGAGAGAGAGGGCATGGATGGAGGGAGAGAGAGGACATGGATGGGAGGGTGAGAGAAGGACATGGATGGGAGTAGAGACAGAGGGCATGGATGGGAGGAGAGAGAGAGGACATGGGTGGGAGGAGAGAGAGAGGACATGGACGGGCGGAGAGAGAGAGGACATAGATGGGAGGAGAGAGAGAGCATGGATGGGAGGAGAGAGAGAGGACATGGGTGGGAGGAGAGAGAGAGGGCAGAGATGGGAGGAAAGAGAGAGGATGGATGGAGGAGGGAGAGAGGACATGGATGGGAGGAGAGAGAGAGGACATGGAGGGGAGGAGAGAGAGAGGACATGGATGGAGGAAAGAGAGGACAGAGATGGGAAAGAGAGAGACATGGATGGGAGGAGAGAGAGGGCATGGATGGAGGAGAGATGGGACATGGAGGGAGGAAGAGAGAGGAAATGGATGGGAGGAAAGAGAGGAATGGATGGGAGGAGAGAGAGAGGGACATGGATGGGAGGAAGAGAGGACGTGGATGGGAGTAGAGAGAGAGGGAAGGATGGGAGGAGAGAGAGAGGGGCATGGATGGGAGGGAGAGAGAGGGCAGGATGGGAGGGGGAGAGAGAGGACATGGATGGGAGGGGTGAGAGGACATGGGTGGGAGGAGAGAGAGGACATGGGTGGGAGGAGAGAGAGAGAGGACATGGATGGGAGGGGAGAGAGGACATGGGTGGGAGGAGAGAGAGAGGACATGGATTGGAGGAAAGAGAGGACATAGATGGGAGGAAAGAGAGGACATGGGTTGGAGGAAAGAGAGGACATGGATGGGAGGAGAGAGAGAGAACATGGATGGGAGGGGAGAGAGGGGACATGGATGGGGGGAGGAGAGAGAGAGGACATGGATGGGAGGGGAGAGAGAGGACATGGATGGGAGTAGAGAGAGAGGGCATGGATGGGAGGAGAGAGAGAGAACATGGATGGGAGGGGAGAGAGGGGACATGGATGGGAGGAGAGAGAGAGGACATGGATGGGAGGAGAGAGAGAGGGCAAGAATGGGAGGAGAGAGAGAGTCCACGGATGGGAGAAGAGAGAAAGGGCAGGATGGGAGAGAGGATAGGACATGGATGGGAGGAAAGAGAGGACATAGATGGGAATAAGAGAGGACATGGATGGGGGGAGAGAGAGGACATGGATGGGAGGAGAGAAAGAGGACATGGATGGGAGGGGAGAGAGGGGACATGGATGGGAGGAGAGAGAGAGAGGACATGGATGGGAGGAGAGACAGAGAACATGGATGGGAGGGGAGAGAGGGGACATGGATGGGAGGAGAGAGAGAGGACTGGATGGAGGGGAGAGAGAGGACTGGATGGAGTAGAGAGAGAGGGCATGGATGGGGAGAGAGAGAGACATGGATGGGAGGAGAGAGGAGAGGGCAAGAATGGGAGGAGAGAGAGAGGACATGGATGGAGGAGAGAGAGGGGCAAGAATGGAGGAGAGAGAGAGTCCACGGATGGAGAAGAGAAAGGGCATGGAGGGAGGAGAGAGATAGGACATGGATGGGAGGAAAGAGAAGACATAGAGGGAATAAGAGAGGACATGGATGGGGGGAAGAGAAGGACATGGATGGGGGGAGAGAGAGGACATGGATGGGAGGAGAGGAAAGAGGACATGGATGGGAGAGAGACAGAGGAAATGGATGGGAGGAAAGAGAGGACATGGATGGGAGGAGAGAGAGGAGAGAGAGAGGCATAGATGGAGGTAAGAGAGAGCATGGATGGGAGGAGAGAGAGTGCACCATGGGAGGAGAGAGAGAGGGCAGGATGAGAGGAGAGAGAGAGGGCACAGAGGGAGGAGAGAAGAAGGTACACGGACGGAGGAAGAGAGAGAGGGCATGGATGGAGGTGAGAGAGAGGACTGGATGGGATGGAGGGGAGAGAGAGGACATGGAGGGAGCAGAGACAGAGGCATGGATGGGAGGTGAGAGAGAGGACATGATGGGAGGGAGAGAGGAGGACATGGATGGAGTAGAGAGAGAGGGCATGATGGGAGGAGAGAGAGGACAGGATGGGGAGAGAGAGAGGGCAAGAATGGGAGGAGAGGAGAGGACATGGATGGGAGGAGAGAGAGAGGCAAAGAATGGGAGGAGAGAGAGAGTCCACGGATGGGAGAAGAGAGAAAGGGCATGGGAGGAGAGAGATAGGACATGGATGGGAGGAAAGAGAGGACATAGATGGGAATAAGAGAGGACATGGATGGGAGGAGAGAGAGGACATGGATGGGAGGAGAGAAAGAGGACATGGATGGGAGGAGAGAACAGAGGACATGGATGGGAGGAAAGAGAGGACATGGATGGGAGGAGAGAGAGAGAGAGGACATAGATGGAGGAGAAAGAGAGAGCATGGATGGGAGGAGAGAGAGTGCACCGATGGGAGGAGAGAGAGAGGGCATGGATGAGAGGAGAGAGAGAGGGCACAGATGGGAGGAGAGAGAGAGTACACGGACGGGAGAAGAGAGAGAGAGGGCATGGATGGGAGGTGAGAGAGAGGACATGGATGGGAGGGGAGAGAGAGGACATGGATGGGAGTAGAGACAGAGGCATGGATGGGAGGTGAGAGAGAGGACATGGATGGGAGGTGAGAGAGAGGACATGGATGGGAGGGGAGGAGAGAGGACATGGATGGGAGTAGAGAGAGAGTGCACAAGGGAGAGAGAGAGAGTACACGGACGGGAGAAGAGAGAGAGGGACATGGATGGGAGGAGAGAAGAGGACATGGATGGGAGGAGAGAGAAGAGGACATGGATTGGAGAAAGAGAGGACATAGATGGGAGGAAAGAGAGGACATGGATGGAGGAGAGAGAGGACTGGATGGGAGGAGAGAAAGTGGACATGGATGGGAGGAGAGAGAGAGGACATGGATGGGAGGAAAGAGAGGACATGGATGGGAGGAGAGAGAGGACATGGATGGGAGAAGGAGAGAGAGGGCATGGAGGGAGGAGAGAGAGAGGGCATGGATGGGAGGAGAGAGAGAGGACATGGATGGGAGGGAGAGGGAGAGAAGGACATGGATGGGGGGGAGAGGGACATGGGGGGAGGAGAGAGAGAGAGACATGGATTGGAGGAAAGAGAGAGGGACATGGGTTGGAGGAAGAGAGGACATGGATGGAGAGAGAGAGAGAACATGATGGAGGGAGAGAGGGGGACATGGATGGGAGGAGAGAGAGAGGACATGGATGGGAGGGGAGAGAGAGGAATGGATGGAGTAGAGAGAGAGGGCATGGAGGGAGGAGAGATAGAGGAACATGGATGGAGGAGAGAGAGAGGGCAAGAATGGGAGGAGAGAGAGAGGACATGGATGGGAGGAGAGAGAGAGGGCAAGAATGGGAGGAGAGAGAGAGTCCACGGATGGGAGAAGAGAGAGGACATAGGTGGGAGGAGAGAGAGAGGACATGGATGGGAGGACAGAGAGGACATGGATGGGAGGAGAGAAAGAGGACATGGATGGGAGGAGAGAGAGAGGACATGGATGGTAGGAAAGAGAGGACATGGATGGGAGGAGAGAGAGAGGACATGGATGGGAGAGAGAAAGAGGACATGGATGGGAGGAGAGAGAGAGGACATGGATGGTAGGAAAGAGAGGACATGGATGGAGGAGAGATGAAGGAATCGGATGGATGCTGTCTGTTCCGTATGCTTGTTAAATTACTCTGGCAGTCTTTTGCTTTGTGTCTCTATCCTGATCACAAGAACAAACAACAAAGGCAGACAGCCGGGGACTTTAAAAAGCAGAAACTACAAGCTAGTTTCTTTCTAGAAATGCCCCTTCTATTCTACACCAATGAAATCCTTCCACTTGTTTTCTCTCCAATACACGTTGTTGTGTTATTTATTTGTGCATCACAAAGCTACTGTATGTTTGTGAGCCTTAGATAGATATCATTGATGGTGTTTGCTGCAGGTGTAACTGGTATAATGTGCTCAGAAAACATAGTGGAAGACAACAGCAGATCTGCTTGGGGAATGATAAACACAGAAACAATGTGTCAGATATCTGAACTCCTGACCAGAATTCATATTGTTCCAACACTAGCTCCACTTCCAGGGCCTATTCTTAATATTGACTGTATCATCATTATATTGCAAGCCATAAAAGATACTGCTAGATATAGAACGGTATATGATTTATAAAAAGTCACATTATTGCTTTTCAAGCATGAATGTATTAGTAAGGAGGACTCGTGGATGTGACACACAGACAGGAATCACAGGCATTGGTGAAAGTACAGGAAATCATGCCACACAAACGCCAATACTGGCCATTCACTGATCAATTCTAAGACTAGAATTCAACAATTCTTCAATTCTTCAAGACTAATTCCCCTCCGTCTTAAGTCATATTAAAGAACAGTGAAATACAGTGAAATACATGAAGGTGCATGAGTCTGTTATTTGTATTTTATGCTAATATATATTTACAGTAGTGTATTAGAGGCTGATAGACTGGTACGATATCAGTATCATTTATCTCCTCAGCTTCATTGAAGGAAGTGACTTTATGAGGCTCTAATGAGAACTTCTAATCTGATACGAGAGAAAGTCATTATGTAATTGTTTTTTAAAGACCATCATAAACAATCAAGCAAGCAGCAGATCATGAGGCAGAGGAGAAAGAAGGAAGGAAAGGGGGAGGTGTGGAGAAAGAGAGCTTTTTGTCAGCTAATGTTTAGCTCCCAACGAACAACAATTCAGCTCAGAAGTAGTAACTGACACTAGCATTTAGAAAACTGTTCCTTATGCTTTCCTGAACACCAAGTCGCTGGGTCTAATATAGGCTAGCTTTATAAATCCCACAGCCTAGCGTGTGGGATTTATTGATGGAGTTGTAAATGTGATATGGTTTATTTGATGGGATGTAAAAACAGAAGAATTATAGCTTTACTGTGCATGTAACAGCTTTAATTAGGACATTTCTAACATGATAAAACAACCTCCACTAATGACAACAGCACAGTGATTACTGTGAAAAAGAGAAGACATGCATACAGTCAATCACATGCCTGCGTCCCAAATGGCACCCTATTCCCTACTTGCCACTACTTTTGACCAGAGTGTAAAACTTGGGAATAGGGTGTAATATATAGGGAATATGGTGTAATATATAGGGAATAGGGTGTCATTTGGGACATTCCCATACTGTATGCTACTGAGGTGATGGATTGGCTGGCCAGGTCAGGGACTGGCCCTGCCCAGTGCTGTGGCCATCAGTTCTTGAATGTGTTTATCCAAGGACAAGTATTCTCACCTTCCCATCTGTCCAGTGGAACTCTTCTAATGTGTAAGACAGGTGGCCTGCTCAATGTTTAGAGCCCGTTGGGTCCAAATATGATTAAGAACTCAAATTAGTTGGCCGTGGTAAATATGAATTCTATATTTAGGTGTGGGAAAAAAGGGAAACGGAATACAATCCCTGCTAACTGCCGTCCGGGCATAAATGGAGAGAGAGAGGGTGACTGGATGGAGACTGAGACTGAGGAATGGACCAATCTAATCTGATAGCCTGGGCCTGAGTTGATGGGCTGGCTGGCAGATACCCAGGTTTAGAGTAAGAGGCAGCAGGCATGTCTGTATGAATAAAATATAGTGTTTTCGTTGTCTGCTGTGTGTCTGTCACAACATCCCGATTAATAAAATAATATATCATTTGTCCATATTTAAAGAGTACCTTGGCCTTGGTAGTACATTGTATCATTAAAACTAGCCTATTGAGCTTTCAATTCTTGTTAAAAGCAGTCAGGAAGATATAACTAACTATTTTGCTGTTTATGACAGATCATTAAAACTATCTATAAAACTTCATAATTCAAATTTACATGGCTGAAGAGTTAAACATGCTCAAACATTTAATATTCTGATTCAATGTAGAGGACGGCAGCATCTAAAAAGTGGGACCATAACAGGGAAATTGCCTGAGATCTTCCAGAAAGTGGGACTATGAGAGATAGTGATTGTGTGAGCAGACTCATAGGAAATAAAGGCCTATAAATGCACCATGTCTAATGGTGCCGCTCTCCCAGCTAATAGCAGACACTCTCCCAGAGTGATAGAGTTCAGCTGATAGCAGACACTCTCCCAGAGTGATAGAGCTCAGCTGATAGCAGACACTCTCCCAGAGTGATAGAGCTCAGCTGATAGCAGACACTCTCCCAGTGATAGAGCTCAGCTGATAGCAGACGCTCTCCCAGAGTGATAGAGCTCAGCTGATAGCAGACACTCTCCCAGAGTGATAGATCTCAGCTGATAGCAGACACTCTCCCAGAGTGATAGAGCTCAGCTGATAGCAGACACTCTCCCAGAGTGATAGAGTTCAGCTGATAGCAGACACTCTCCCAGAGTGATAGAGCTCAGCTGATAGCAGACACTCTCCCAGAGTGATAGAGCTCAGCTGATAGCAGACGCTCTCCCAGAGTGATAGAGTTCAGCTGATAGCAGACGCTCTCCCAGAGTGATAGAGTTCAGCTGATAGCATACACTCTCCCAGAGTGATAGAGTTCAGCTGATAGCAGACACTCTCCCAGAGTGATAGAGCTCAGCTGATAGCAGACGCTCTCCCAGAGTGATAGAGCTCAGCTGATAGCAGACACTCTCCCAGAGTGATAGATCTCAGCTGATAGCAGACACTCTCCCAGAGTGATAGAGCTCAGCTGATAGCAGACACTCTCCCAGAGTGATAGAGTTCAGCTGATAGCAGACACTCTCCCAGAGTGATAGAGTTCAGCTCATAGCTTTAACGGTTGATTTCCCCCTCTTCATCTGAAGAGGAGGTGTAGGGATCGGACCAAAACGCAGCGAGGTATGAAGACATGAATGCTTTATTAAAGCCAGACGAACACGTAACACACTTGAGAAATTACAAAACAAAAAACGACGTAGACCGACCTGAACATATGAACTTACATAAACACGACGAACGCACAAACAGGTACAGACTAGAACAAACGATACAGTCCCGTGTGGTACAAACACTAACACGGAAGACAATCACCCACAAACAAACAGTGTGAACAGCCTACCTTAATATGGTTCTCAATCAGAGGAAACGTCAAACACCTGCCCCTAATTGAGAACCATATCAGGCAACACATTGAACCCAACATAGAAACACATAACATAGACTACCCACCCAGCTCACGCCCTGACCATACTAAACAAATACAAAAACAACGGAAAACAGGTCAGGAACGTGACAATAGCAGACACTCTCCCAGAGTGATAGAGTTCAGCTGATAGCAGACACTCTCCCAGAGTGATAGAGCTCAGCTGATAGCAGACACTCTCCCAGAGTGATAGAGCTCAGCTGATAGCTGAAACAATCTAAGAAATGCTTTCACAGTTGAATCTTTCAAACCCAACCTCCCAGTGCTGGCTTGTCTTTCTAACAGAAGCATTCACTATCAAACTATGCATTACACTCTTTTCCCAAAACACTCCTGAAAAATACCTAGGAGATTGATGATAGTATAGATATGACTATATTCTATGACTGTACAAGCTTAATGAGCCAACATTATATACACTGCTCAAAAAAATAAAGGGAACACTAAAATAACACATCCTAGATCTGAATGAATGAAATATTCTTATTAAATACTTTTTTCTTTACATAGTTGAATGTGCTGACAACAAAATCACACAAAAATGATCAATGTAAATCAAATTTATCAACCCATGGAGGTCTGGATTTGGAGTCACACTCAAAATTAAAGTGGAAAACCACACTACAGGCTGATCCAACTTTGATGTAATGTCCTTAAAACAAGTCAAAATGAGGCTCAGTAGTGTGTGTGGCCTCCACGTGCTTGTATGACCTCCCTACAACGCCTGGGCATGCTCCTGATGAGGTGGCGGATGGTCTCCTGAGGGATCTCCTCTCAGACCTGGACTAAAGCATCCGCCAACTCCTGGACAGTCTGTGGTGCAACGTGGCGTTGGTGGATGGAGCGAGACATGATGTCCCAGATCAATTGGATTCAGGTCTGGGGAACGGGCGGGCCAGTCCATAGCATCAATGCCTTCCTCTTGCAGGAACTGCTGACACACTCCAGCCACATGAGGTCTAGCATTGTCTTGCATTAGGAGGAACCCAGGGCCAACCGCACCAGCATATGGTCTCACAAGGGGTCTGAGGATCTCATCTCGGTACCTAATGGCAGTCAGGCTACCTCTGGCGAGCACATGGAGGGCTGTGCGGCCCCCCAAAGAAATGCCACCCCACACCATGACTGACCCACCGCCAAACCGGTCATGCTGGAAGATGTTGCAGGCAGCAGAACGTTCCCCACGGCGTCTCCAGACTCTGTCACGTCTGTCACGTGCTCAGTGTGAACCTGCTTTCATCTGTGAAGAGCACAGGGTGCCAGTGGCGAATTTGCCAATCTTGGTGTTCTCTGGCAAATGCCAAACGTCCTGCACGGTGTTGGGCTGTAAGCACAACCCCCACCTGTGGACGTCGGGCCCTCATACCACCCTCATGGAGTCTGTTTCTGACTGTTTGAGCAGACACATGCACATTTGTGGCCTGCTGGAGGTCATTTTGCAGGGCTCTGGTAGTGCTCCTCCTGCTCCTCCTTGCACAAAGGCGGAGGTAGCGGTCCTGCTGCTGGGTTGTTGCCCTCCTACGGCCTCCTCCACGTCTCCTGATGTACTGTCCTGTCTCCTGGTAGCGCCTCCGTGCTCTGGACACTACGCTGACAGACACAGCAAACCTTCTTGCCACAGCTCGCATTGATGTGCCATCCTGGATGAGCTGCACTACCTGAGCCACTTGTGTGGGTTGTAGACTCCGTCTCATGCTACCACTAGAGTGAAAGCACCGCCAGCATTCAAAAGTGACCAAAACATCAGCCAGGAAGCATAGGAACTGAGAAGTGGTCTGTGGTCACCACCTGCAGAACCACTCCTTTATTGGGGGTGTCTTGCTAATTGCCTATAATTTCCACCTGTTGTCTATTCCATTTGCACAACAGCATGTGAAATTTATTGTCAATCAGTGTTACTTCCTAAGTGGACAGTTTGATTTCACACAAGTGTGATTGACTTGGCGTTACATTGTGTTGTTTAAGTGTTCCCTTTATTTTTTTGAGCAGTGTATATAACAAGATAAATGCATCACTTCCTTCTTTCTGCTGAACAGAGCTACTAACATGGTAATCTGAATTCAACTCAAAATACCTATTTTGTTCAAATAACTTCTATACCAAATTCCAATAAAAGTGAATGGTAATACCATAATGATGTCTATAAGTAATGCTTTCTTAATGATAATGAACATGACTGAGTAGTCGTGTAAGGTGTGACTCCTTGGTTCAGCAATGAGGAGTCTGATTTGATTAAGCTCACTGTGATAATGCATTAGGACTTGAAACTGCTCTAAAGTTGCTGGAGCTTTAGTAATCATTGTAACGAGCTGATTTCTAACTATTAATTGGAGCTCAGACATAATGTTGGCTTCCTGCTAGACGGAGGTAACTAATGTCTTCACCGTGTAGATACTACTGAACTGTTGGAGCTAGGAACACAATCATTTCGCTGCACCCGCAATAACATCTGCTAAATATGTGTGTGTGACCAATAACATCTGCTAAATATGTGTGTGTGACCAATAACATTTTATTTGTTGGATACTGGATACTTCTGGGCTAGGGTAGCCTGGGGTAGGGTTCAATTACCGTACACTGCATTAGTGCATGTAGACCTCTCCTCTATCCTCTCCTCTATCCTCTCCTCTATCCTCTCCTCTATCTTCTCCTCTATCCTCTCCTCTATCTTCTCCTCTATCCTCTCCCCTATCCTCTCCTCTATCCTCTCCTCTATCCTCTCCTCTCCTCTATCTTCTCCTCTATCCTCTCCTCTATCCTCTCCTCTATCCTCTATCTTCTCCTCTATCTTCTCCTCTATCCTCTCCTCTATCCTCTCCTCTATCCTCTCCTCTATTATATCCTCTCCTCTCCTCTATCCCCTCTCCTCTCCTCTGAGTTAAATGGAAGGTACAGAGGAGCTAGCTAGGTTTGCTCGTTCCTTTTCATCCAATAGCGACAGTACTGTTTTTAAGGCCATGAAAGAAAGAAAGTAAAGAAGTTGAGGTCATCTGTTTTTAATACTGTACAGTAGAACACATCATTCATCACATCCAGCTGAACTAATGATTGACCACTATAGGATCCCTCATTGACTGGCTTTCTGTGCTACACTGTAATTGTGTACAAAATATGTATGCTGGAGTTGACTAGGGTTGGATGGAAACTATTTGGTTCTAACCAAGCTTACTGGGTAACAAGAAGTTGAAGTTCCAAATGACCTGAAACTGTAATGTAATGCTGAATGGGGAGGGAAGGAAGGAGGGAAGGAAGGAGGGCAGGAAGATACTTTTGAGAATCCATCGCATCAGCATGCTCAAGATTGATACGTTGTAAAATATTTAAGACGCTTCATGCATTCTTGCAAAAACACAAAGTAGTCAATTGTGTCAACACTGCTCCCTCCTTTGTCTTTTGATTTGACTAGCCCCTCCTCCTCCCATCCTCTCCTCTTACCATGGTCCAGATCTCATGTTTACATAGTGATTTGGTTACTGAGATTGACATATAATTACATCAAGTCCAACAGTCAAGCCAAAAGCAAAGCAAACAGCCAGTGCATGGAAATCATGTTTTGACATAGCTGGTTGCCTTCTGCATTTCATAGACATCAATTTATTCTGTCATGGTTGGGATGACACTTTCCTTTTTCCCCCTTTAAAGCTGATGCACTTAGAAATGCTATGCATATTTTAATATGAAGGCCTGTGCCCAGAAGACCGTATATTGATTATATTAAAACTTATTTCGCCATATAACATTATATCTAGTCCTACTTGATATGCTAACTGTATTACCATAAAACTACAATGTAGAGCTGTCAAAATGGATCTCCTTAATGTCTTGAAGCCATGCCATGTACATCAACATTGACTGTTTGACAACAATGACTGTCAGATCGTAATGTGTTCAAATAAAGTTTGGCATATACAATGCCAAGGAGTGAGAACATGGAGCAAAACGTAGAATGTTCAAACATGCCTTGGCTTTGATTCTGATCATATTGAAGACTGAATACGACAGAAGACACATCAACCGTATCAGTCTCTTATCACGGACCCAGACGCTAGTAGCTACCTTGGCAACAAGCTGAAAGAAAGCATACTTTCTTTCCCCCAAAAGTCTGCTATTCTCTCTCTCTCTCTCTCTATTCTATTCCAAAAGCCTTTTATGGATTTCCAAAGTGAGCGCATCAGAAACCTAGAGGAGCTTAGAGACGCGCTACACGTGTTTGTTGACTGACTTTGTCTTTGGTCTTTGTGGCTGGAGAGGCCATTACCCAGAACCAGGCCAGGCTTCACAGGGCACCACGCAACACTAGAAGGCATGTCTAGTCATGGTACAATGAGCAGAACCCACCTGCATGGTGACTAGCTGTCCGGAGCTGGCTGCAACACATAACACACTATCCCTGATGCTACAGTTGAAGTCGGAAGTTTACATACACTTAGGTTGGAATCATTAAAACTCGTTTTTCAACCACTCCACAAATTTCTTGTTAACATACTATCTTTTTGGCAAGTTGGTTAGGACATCTTCTTTGTGCATGACGTATGGAGCGGGGACCCTCGCCGCCGACCCCGGACAGGAGGGCGACTCTGGCAGCTCCGGACAGGAGGGAGACTCTGGCAGCTCCGGACAGGAGGGAGACTCTGGCAGCTCCGGACAGGAGGGAGACTCTGGCCGCTCCGGACAGGAGGGAGACTCTGGCAGTTCCGGACAGGAGGGAGACTCTGGCAGCTCCGGACAGGAGGGAGACTCTGGCAGCTCCGGACAGGAGGGAGACTCTGGCAGCTCCGGACAGGAGGGAGACTCTGGCAGCTCCGGGCTAGGGAGACACACAGGAGACCTGGCTCTGGGAGCAGGCACAGGACTCACCAGGCTGGGGAGACATCCAGGAGGCCTCTTCCTTGGCCGAGGCACCGGCTACACTGGGCCGTGGGGGAGCACTGGAGATCTGGCGCGTAGCCTTGGCACCACTCTTCCAGGCTGAATGCCCACTCTAGCCCGGCACCTCCAGAGCGCAAGCACAGGTCGAACCGGGCTGTGGGGGAGCACTGGAGCTCTGGTGCTTAGCACTTGCACCGCTCCTCTTGGCTGCATGCCCACCTTAGCCCGGCACGTGCGGGGAGCTGGAACAGGCCTCACTGGGTTCTCTTGGCGAACTGGGGAAACCGTGCCTAGAGCTGGCGCAGGACTCACCGGGCCGTGGAAGCGCACTGGAGGTCTGGAGCGCCAAGCTGGCACAAGACACGCAGGGCTGGGGAGGCGCACAGGAGGCCTGGTGCGTGGGGCTGGCACAGTCTTCACCAGACAGCTAGGACGAGTATGGAGAGCTGTCTCAGGTGACATCAACTCGAGGACATGCACCCTAGGGCGAATGTCGTGCCTCATGCACCAACACAGCAGCTCTCTCACAGCTCTCTCCTCCAATCTCCCCAACAACTCCCTCACTGTCTCTGCTTCGCTCCCCTAGCTCACCTCCAATTTCACCCCGACTGACTCTGGTTCCATCCTCGGCTCCGCCGACCGTCCCGACCGTCCCGGCTGCCTCTCCTGGCCACGCTGCTTGGTCCTTTTTTGGTGGATAGTTCTGTCACGGCCGTTTAAAGGAGTGGACCAAGGCGCAGCGTTTTGAGCGTACATACTTCTTTATTTAAAAATAAACTAACACTAAACAACTAACAAAGTAACAAACGAAACTTGACGCCAACGTAGTGCTCACAGGCAACTAAACATGGACAACTACCCACCAAACCAACATGGAAAATGGCAACCTAAATAGGCTCCCCAATCAGAGACAACGATAAACAGCTGCCTCTGATTGGGAACCAATTCAAGCCACCATAAACCTACATTCCCCTAGACAATACAAAATCCCCATAGATAACCAAAAAACCCTAGACAAGACAAAACCCCTAGACAATACAAAAACTAAACAAACCACCCTTGTCACACCCTGACCTAACCAAATAATAAAGAAAGCAAATATAACTAAAGTCAGGGCGTGACAGATGTATTTCAAGGCCTCCTTCAAACTCAGTGCCTCTGCTTGACATCATGGTAAAATCTAAATAAATCAGCCAAGACCTCAGAAAAAAAATGGTAGACCTCCACAATTCTGGTTCATCCATGTCTGGTTCATCCAAACTCCTAAAGGTACCACGTTTATCTGTACAAACAATAGTACGCAAGTATAAACACCATGGGACCACGCAGCCGTCATACCGCGCAGGAAGGAGACGCGTTCTGTCTCCTAGAGATGAACGTACTTTGGTGCGAAAAGTGCAAATCAATCCCAGAACAACAGCAAATGACCTTGTGAAGATACTGGAGGAAACAGGTACAAAAGTATCTATATCCACAGTAAAACGAGTCCTATATCGACATAACCTGAAAGGCCGCTCAAAAAGGAAGAAGCCACTGCTCCAAAACCGCCATAAAAAAGCCAGACTACGGTTTGCAACTGCACATGGGGACAAAGATCGTACTTTTTGGAGAAATGTCCTCTGGTCTGATGAAACAAAATTAGAACTGTTTGGCCATAATGACCATCGTTATGTTTGGAAGAAAAATGGGGACGCTTGCAAGCCGAAGAACACCATCCCAACCGTGAAGCACGGGGGTGGCAGCATCATGTTGTGGGGGTGATTTGCTGCAGGAGGGACTGGTGTACTTCACAAAATAGATGGCATCATGAGGCAGGGAAACTAGGTGGATATATTAAAGCAACATCTCAAGACATCAGTCAGGAAGTTAAAGTTTGGTCGCAAATGGGTCTTCCAAATGGACAATGACCCCAAGCATACTTCCAAAGTTGTGGCAAAATGGCTTAAGGACAACAAAGTCAAGGTATTGGAGTGGCCATCACAAAGCCCTGACCTCAATCCTATAGAAAATGTGTAGGCAGAACTGAAAAAGCGTGTGCGAGCAAGGAGGCCTACAAACCTGACTCAGTTACATCAGCTCTGTCAGGAGGAATGGGCCAAAATTCACCCAACTTATTGTGGGAAGCTTGTGGAAGGCTACCCGAAACGTTTGACCCAAGTTAAACAATTTAAAGGCAATGCTACCAAATACTAATTTAGTGTTTATAAACTTCTGACCCACTGGGAATGAGATGAAAGAAATCAAATCTGAAATAAATCATTCTCTACTATTATTCTGACATTTCACATTCTTAAAATAAATTGGTGATCCTAACTGACCTAAGACAGGGAATTTTTACTAGGATTAAATGGTAGGAATTGTGAAAATCTTAGTTTAAATGTATTTGTCTGAGGTGTATGTAAACTTCCGACTTCAACTGTATATGATAGATGTGCAGGTGGGTGTGTGGGGGGAGTGCACTTCAAATCTGTGTGTGTGTGTGTGTGTGTGTGTGTGTGTGTGTGTGTGTGTGTGTGTGTGTGTGTGTGTGTGTGTGTGTGTGTGTGTGTGTGTGTGTGTGTGTGTGTGTGTGTGTGTGTGTGTGTGTGTGTGTGTGTGTGCGTGTGTGTGTGATGTACAAACATTGCTCATTGAGAAAAGAGTGTGAACTATCTTTTTCTGAATGTTGGATCCTATGTAGACCTATATCAACCAGACTCACCTTTGGATACTGGTATATTTCTAAAACATAGATAGTTGAAAGGAACAAGTTTAAAAGAACAAACGAAACCCCAAACCTTTCCACTACGGTCAAAATCCCCAACACCATGACCGCATGGGCAAGTTAATAACAACCAGCTCTGATGCCCAACATCCAGGCATCCTATGCCTTTTTAAGCTTATTTTATTAATCTTTTAGAAAAGCCTTACAGGCACATGAATCAATTAATTATGTCTGAAATGCTACCAAACGCAGCTCATGAATAGCGCACATGGTTTCTGCCAAAAACGTGTGTCAATCACGCTACCACGGCAACAGCTGTGTAATTACAGCTAGTCCACGTCTAAAACAGCCGCAACACCACATTCAAAGAACGTCCCAAATTACACATTACATGGACCTGTATGAACTTAATTTAACTTTGATCTTATTAAAAAAATGCTGACTTTAGCCTTGTCTCCTGCAAAGAAAGTAAATGAATGGTATAGTATGGGGGCTATGCTACAGTAGGTAGGCTGCTTTGAACTAGCATGACAGAATTTACACCCCAGGATATTTTTCTTCAAAATATATTTTTTTCTAAATGAAACATCTACAATTACTAACAAATATGCTTAATTATTTAGGCTATTTATTCACAAGTCTTAACGTAAATTAATATAAAAGTAGTTTGATGTGCATGCAGTCTTTTGAATGCCTATAACAGGCTGGTGTGGGCCAGAGCAGAGTGTAGCTCAGTGGAAATGGCCCAAGGCAATATTACAGTATTCTTGAAGTGGGGTACTGTAGATTAGTCAATCTAGGTGAAAATCAAACCAATCATAAAACCAGTCAGTTGATTGTATTAAACACCTCAGTAAAATAATCACCATTACAACAGGTGGACATAGCAGTTGTATTTCAAGTAAGATCAACATTTTTAGAATACTTTAGCCATGCTTGATTGGGTTTGTCTGGTGCAATAAAACCAATGGAATAGTTCCATAAAGTGCAACGCCGCTCATCTGTACACTCCAGACAGACTCAAGCAAACACTAAAAATATTTGAAAAGAAAACAAATACTACTTGAACCCAGGTCGAAAGTACCTCAGACTACAATTTCAGGAAGTCTATACAACACATTAGCTGTGTTATTTTTGGCAGACAAAGAAAGAAACAGGTGGAAGAAGAGGAAGAAAAAATGAAAAGAAAGCCGTTGAAATAATGGTAGGGGTACTGAGAAACAGCTAAATAATTCATATAACTTTACAATCTGAGGGAAAAGTAGGTCAGAATAAACAAAGAATAAAACACATCAAAGGGAGAAAAAAAATGCAACAAAGTCATAACGTAGTAGCTACCATATACCAGGAGTAAGCTCATGCAATGTTCATAAGGCATCAGACAGACAGAGCACGCTCAAATCACCGCTTTGGAATACAGAGGAAGAGGAAGGAGGAAAAACCCATCCCAAACACTTGTAGGAAGGTGAACTGGGGAGGCAACACACACAGCTAACATCATATAGTCATCCCAAATCAATACAAACATGGTTGAACACCCTGCCTTGAGCCCCCCTATACCCCTGAAAATGTGTCATATAGCTGTGGCTCTTGCTGCTTGTCTGCCAACAGGGCCAGCCTGAGCATGCCTATCTATACACACTTCAGGGTGTGACTAAGCTACATTGCATACAACTATAATGTCCATTATGTATTGTTTGTTTGTTTTTTCTTTAGTTGTTTTGTGTTCTTCTCGTCTGTCATTGGTCTTTGTTTTCATTGTTTCATGTTATTATAAGTAAAATGTATATTCTATTTTAAAAGTATTCTGTCCAAGTGCTTTTCAGTGGTGTGTTAACTATAGTGCCCTCCATAATTATTGAGACAGTGATGGACAGTGATTTGTTTTTCTTTTGTCTCTGTACTGTTTGAATAGAGACAAAATTCAAACAATGACTGTGAGGTTAAAGTGCAGACTGTCAGCTTTAATTATTTGAGGGTATTTTCATCCATATTGGGTGAACCGTATAGACATTTTGTACATAGTCCTCCCATTTTAGGGGACCAAAAGTATTTCACTTATATGTCTATTAAAGTAGTAAAAAGTGTAGCAAAAAATGTTTGGTCCCATATTCATAGCACACAATGATTACATCATGCTTGTGACTCTACAAATGTGTTGGATGCAAATAAAAGTATAATGTTTCTGAACACTTGTACATTAATGTGGATGTTACCATAATTATGGATAATCCTGAATGAATCCTGAATAATGGTGAGTGAGAAAGTTAGACACACAAATATCATACCTCCAAGATATGCTAACCTCTCACCATTACAATAACATGGGAGGTTAGCTTTTTTGGGGGGGTATGATGTGATATTTGAAAGTCATTGCATGCTGTAGTCATTGCGTGCTATGAACATGGGATCAAATATGGGACTAAGTACTTAACTTTTTACTACACATATGTGAATTTGTCCCAATAATTTTGGTCCCCTAAAATTGGGGGACTAAATACAAAAAGTGCTGTCATTTCTAAACGGTTCACCCAGTATGGATGAAAACAGCCTCAAATGAAAGCTGACAGTCTGAACTTTAACCTCACAGTCCTTGTTTGATTTCAAAACCAAACATTTGGAGTATAGAGCCAAAAGAAGAAAAAATCCATCACTGTCCCAATGATTACGGAGGGCACTGTACATACAACAAATACACAAGCATGACAAAAATAAAACAAATCCAACCATTCATTGAGAGCTTGCTTAGCGTTGTCAAGCTGGTGACATGACAATACCATTCTGTAAATCAGTTTCAACAATGGACTGTTTTCAGAGCACCACTGCCTCCTTGGGTTCCTAACATAATCTACACCCATAGTAGTGACTCCTATTAACACTCCATCAAATGTCTCTCCTTTATTCTCAGGACTGACCTATGACCTACCCCCGACAACAGACGAGAGTCTAAACGGCATCATTTAAAAAAACACACACACGGATTGACATGCTCTAGCTAAGATTCCACTTATACACTCCCTCCTAGAAAGATATTTCAGCAGGCCACCTGCCACACGGTATATTCGAGTTCAGTCTTAAGGCCTGTCTCTCTCTTTCTCTTCAATAGGTAGCTTAATTTACTTCGTACAACATCAGGTTGGTTTCTAGAGCTGGGGACAGACATGGCTTTAAACACAATGGAGGAGGTCAGGTGGTGGTCCATTATATCAAACTGGGGGCCCTTGTCTGTCAGGTGAAAATAGGCAAACACAGAAAATTGGAGACCAAGGACCATTTTGAATCGAAATCAAATCATTAAAAACGGTATATTATACCTACAAATCACAGGAGGTTGGTGGCACCTTAATTGGGGAGGACAGGCTCATGGTAATGGCTGGAGCGGAATGGGTGGAATGGTATCAAAAACATTAAACACCTGGTTTCCATGGTTTCCAAGTGTTTGATGCCATTCAATTCGCTACATTCCAGCCATTATTATGAGCCGTCCTCCCCTCAGCAGCTTCCACTGCTACAAATGCTTCATTGACGTACCATGAATGAGAATAAAGTAGACAGCACCACCACTACCATGTACAGCAACATCTACTGCTAAGCTAAGGGCTAACTGACACTCAGCCCTTACTGAAGTGTATTAATGGTGACAGGTACTGAGACAGAAAATGAGGGACTCATTCTTATCTTCCTGCACCTCATCAAGGCCGATAGCTCAATCCCTGTGTGCTGTTGTCTAGGGGCGGAAGGGGTGTGTGTGTGTGTGTGTGTGTGTGTGTGTGTGTGTGTGTGTGTGTGTGTGTGTGTGTGTGTGTGTGTGTGTGTGTGTGTGTGTGTGTGTGTGTGTGTGTCAGATATGAGGAGAGGGGCGAGGTGGGGATCAGGGGAGAGTGGAGCAGACTGCTAGTTCACCTCAGAGAGCTTGGTAAACGAGAAGAGACAGGTGTGCTGGGGAACCTGGGCCGCAGGTGGCCATCCTTCTCACCAACAGCCATTTATCTCAATTTCACCCTGAGCTGCAAACCACTTACAACTCACACACACTGTCCGGCCCGTACGTTCAGACGCCGTTTAAACTAATCATGGTGGCAGAATGGGGCCTAGCTTCATCAGCATAGAGAAACCCATCTAAACCTAGCTACCTACCGCATAGTATACACGACTTTAAAGGCACACACACACACACACACACACACACACACACACACACACACACACACACACACACACACACACACACACACACACACAGTGTTTCTCTTCATCTCAGTTGGAATGTGGCATCTACTTAGGCTGACTAAGAAGCCATATTGCTAGTGACTACTCTCAATAGCCAGATACAGAACATGAGGAGCTGTAGGAAGCTATAGCCAAGGTGTGTTAGTATTCATCTGGAACCTCAGTATCCATGACCTAGAGAAACAGTCTGAACATGTGCTGCAGGTTCTGCTTCCCGGCATGTGGGCCCTACTCAAAATGTGTGTGTAGGCCTACAGGAATGTAGTGTGTGTACTGTCCTGGGGTACAGGCCTACAGGAATATAGTGTGTGTACTGTCCTGGGGTGTAGGCCTACAGGAATGTAGTGTGTGTACTGTCCTGGGGTACAGGCCTACTGGAATGTAGTGTGTGTACTGTCCTGGGGTACAAGCCTACATGAATGTAGTGTGTGTACTGTCCTGGGGTACAGGCCTACAGGAATGTAGTGTCTGTACTGTCCTGGGGTGTAGGCCTACAGGAATGTAGTGTGTGTACTGTCCTGGGGTACAGGCCTACAGGAATGTAGTGTCTGTACCTTCCTGGGGTGTAGGCCTACAGGAATGTAGTGCCTGTACTGTCCTGGGGTGTAGGCCTACATGAATGTAGTGTCTGTACTGTCCTGGGGTACAGTCCTACAGGAATGTAGTGTCTGTACTGTCCTGGGGTACAGTCCTACAGGAATGTAGTGTCTGTACTGTCCTGGGGTACAGTCCTACAGGAATGTAGTGTCTGTACTGTCCTGGGGTACAGGCCTACATTAATGTAGTGTCTGTACCTTCCTGGGGTGTAGGACTACAGGAATGTAGTGTGTGTACTGTCCTGGGGTGTAGGACTACAGGAATGTAGTGTGTGTACTGTCCTGGGGTGTAGGACTACAGGAATGTAGTGTGTGTACTGTCCTGGGGTGTAGGCCTACAGGAATGTAGTGTGTGTACTGTCCTGGGGTGTAGGCCTACAGGAATGTAGTGTCTGTACTGTCCTGGGGTGTAGGACTATAGGAATGTAGTGTGTGTACTGTCCTGGGGTGTAGGCCTGTCTGCCTGTTTGTAAGGCAGCACATAAGGTGGTGTAGGCCTGTCTGCCTGTTTGTAAGGCAGCACATAAGGGGGTGTAGGCCTGTCTGCCTGTTTGTAAGGCAGCACATAAGGGGGTGTAGGCCTGTCTGCCTGTTTGTAAGGCAGCACACATAAGGGGGTGTAGGCCTGTCTGCCTGTTTGTAAGGCAGCACATAAGGGGGTGTAAGCCTGTCTGCCTGTTTGTAAGGCAGCACATACGGGGGTGTAGGCCTGTCTGCCTGTTTGTAAGGCAGCACATAAGGGGGTGTAGGCCTGTCTGCCTGTTTGTAAGGCAGCACATACGGGGGTGTAGGCCTGTCTGCCTGTTTGTAAGGCAGCACATAAGGGGGTGTAGGCCTGTCTGCCTGTTTGTAAGGCAGCACATAAGGGGGTGTAGGCCTGTCTGCCTGTTTGTAAGGCAGCACATACGGGGGTGTAGGCCTGTCTGCCTGTTTGTAAGGCAGCACATAAGGGGGTGTAGGCCTGTCTGCCTGTTTGTAAGGCAGCACATACGGGGGTGTAGGCCTGTCTGCCTGTTTGTAAGGCAGCACATACGGGGGTGTAGGCCTGTCTGCCTGTTTGTAAGGCAGCACATAAGGGGGTGTAGGCCTGTCTGCCTGTTTGTAAGGCAGCACATAAGGGGGTGTAGGCCTGTCTGCCTGTTTGTAAGGCAGCACATACGGGGGTGTAGGCCTGTCTGCCTGTTTGTAAGGCAGCACATAAGGGGGTGTAGGCCTGTCTGCCTTTTTTGTAAGGCAGCACATAAGGGGGTGTAGGCCTGTCTGCCTGTTTGTAAGGCAGCACATAAGGGGGTGTAGGCATGTCTGCCTGTTTGTAAGGCAGCACATAAGGGGGTGTAGGCCTGTCTGCCTGTTTGTAAGGCAGCACATAAGGGGGTGTAGGCCTGTCTGCCTGTTTGTAAGGCAGCACATAAGGCAGTGTAGGCCTGTCTGCCTGTTTGTAAGGCAGCACATAAGGGGGTGTAGGCCTGTCTGCCTTTTTTGTAAGGCAGCACATAAGGGGGTGTAGGCCTGAGACTCATAATACATACAGACTGTGATGAGCTATTAAGAAGTGCTTTTTTCTCAAAGTGTTACATCAATAAATCCCCTTTATTCAGGCCGACAGTAATCCTGCCCTCACCCCTGTGCTGTACATCAGAGGGAGGGAGGGAGGGAGGGAGGGAGGGAGGGAGGGAGGGAGAGCTAGAGGAATTATGCTCCATGTTCATTTCCTAATGTGTAAGCCTAGGTCTTTTACTACAAAGGATCTTAAAGAGGGGAGAACTGAAAAGACTTCTGAAGCTGTAAGACGAAGAGACGTAGTCTCAGAGGAATATGTCAAAACTCAACTTCCCACAATTGCACTGACTAGTCACCCACTATGATGCCTTTTATCTTCCCCAGTTTGACAACACAGAGCAGTTTGCCCTGTTTTATAAAGGGACAGTCAGTGTTCCCCTGAGAAGTGTATCATTTATCAACGCTCAAAGCCATAAAGCCAGGTCAAATAAGAGTATTACGGTCTACATACTGTATTGTCTTTGGATGGCAAAGGAAGAGAGGGAACCTTAATTTGAACTGTAGTTACCTAGACAAAATATAGCTAACTCCCCTTAGATCAATTAACTCAATATCAGAAATAATATAAAAGCAAAATTACATACAAAATCTAAATTACATAAAAAGCTCCTGTGTAAAATAAGAAAGTGTCACGCCCTGATCTGTTTCACCTGTCTTTGTGCTTGTCTCCACCCCCCTCCAGGTGTCGCCCATCTTCCCCATTATCCCTGTGTATTTATACCTGTGTTTTCTGTTTGTCTGTTGCCAGTTTGTCTTGTTTGTTCAAGCCTACCAGCGTTTTGTCTCAGCTCCTGTTTTTCCTTAATCTCTCTTTTCTCGTCCTCCTGGTTTTGACCTGTGCCTGTCCTGACCCTGTACCCGCCTGCCTGACCGCTGCCTGTCCTGACCCTGTACCCGCCCGCCTGACCGCTGCCTGTCTCTGAGCCTGCCCGCCGTCCTGTACCTTTGCTCTACCTCTGGATTACCGACCTCTGCCTGCCTTGACCTGTCGTTTGCCTGCCCCTGTGGTTACAATAAACATTGTTACTTCACACAGTCTGCATTTGGGTCTTACCTTGATTCCTGATAGAAAGAACATTACGACAAAACTTCCTGTGGGATTGCTAATTATACATGCCAATCTATGCTGCTCAAAATTCACCATAAAATAGCTTATTGAAAACATGTCAAAAACTACAGAAGCTAACATCATTTCTTTATGATAATAGTGATACCCAAGTGCATCTAGGCCACAGTTTTGGTTCATTTCCTCTACTGCTCCAGCCAGTAAAGTGGAGTTAAGTTGATTTTTACACAAGCTGGCATCCTTAACCATGTTGTCTCTCTAACCAGACAAGAGAGGGAGGTAGCTGGTACTAGTAACAGTATGTACAGCATCTGAGCTGTGGCCTGGTCTGCCCCTGACCAGAAGGAAGAAGGGAAGACAGAGAAGGTAAGGGGGGGGGGGGATTACCATGGCGATGAGGTATGTTGTTGCCCTCCAAGGTGGAGTGTCTTGGGCCTAGAGGCTGAACAGGAGCTGGCATTAGCAGGCCTCTCCCAGTAAGGGTCGCTGTGGAGAAACAACGTGAAAATCTCTTAAAGCCTATAAGGAGAGAACAGTATGGACCACAGCCTTATATACACAGTACATATATGGAAATATGTATGTACTGTATATATACACAGTATAAATGGTTCTGGGGTGAGCCCCGCTATCCTCTCCCCTCAAATCCGCACAGATCATATATTGCACATACAGCAGATAGCAGATAGAAAGCAGATAGAACATGCAGTTCTAATTTCAGGTTGTCACATTTTTCACAGTATTCAGTAAAATATCTTTTTTCTAAATGATACTGTACTACTAGAGAAAATGTAATGTACGCAAGCATGCAATCATTTCCAATCAACAGTTACATGAAAACATAGTGTGGGATGTGGGTGGGTTGATTTAGTCACGTAGAACCATACATTTGAGCCAGTTTGCTACAGCAGGAAAATAATACTGCAATAACAGGAAATGTCAATTATTATGTGGATTATTATAATAATTATACATTTTAATTTTTTTGGACCCCCTTTTTCGTCCCAATTCAGATCTTGTCTCATCACTGTAACTCCCCAACGGGCTCGGAAGAGGCGAAGGTCGAGTCATGCGTACTTCAAAACATGACCCAACAAACCGCGCTCCTTAACACCTGCTCGATTAACCCGGAAGCCAACCGCAGCAATGTGTCGGAGGAAACACCGTTCAACTGACGACGAAGTCAGCCTGCAGGCACCCGGTTCCCCACAAGGAGTCACTAGAGCATGATGAGCCAAGTAAAGCCCCCCCGGCCAAACCCTCCCCTAACCCGGATGACGCTGGGCCAATTGTGCGTTGCTCTAAGGGACTCCCGGTCAGATTGAACCCCAGGCTCTAGTGACGCCGCAACACTGCGATGCAGTGCCTTAGACCACAGCTAGCAGTGTGATGCAGTGCCTTAGACCACAGCTAGCAGTGTGATGCAGTGCCTTAGACCACAGCTAGCAGTGTGATGCAGTGCCTTAGACCACAGCTAGCAGTGTGATGCAGTGCCTTAGACCACAGCTAGCAGTGTGATGCAGTGCCTTAGACCACAGCTAGCAGTGTGATGCAGTGCCTTAGACCACAGCTAGCAGTGTGATGCAGTGCCTTAGACCACAGCTAGCAGTGTGATGCAGTGCCTTAGACCGCTGAGCCACTCAGGAGGCCTAATACGTTTTTCGTTAGGGCAAATCAAGTCTGTAATTTCTAAGTGGAAATTACAAACTTTAGAAGCCTTTTTAAAACTCAAATACACTACGAGCTTGTATTTCTTGCTGTGCAGGAATATTCTCAACAACAAAGAGTGATCAATTAAGATCCTGCATCTGTATGTGCTTAATTTGAGCATGACTAAAGTAAGGTACTTGGTGAGTCTAGGACAGGATTCAGGGATAATCAGTTTGCTTGAAACGCATCCAAATAAAATGAGTCATTGATTCATAGATTTTTGATTTTTGATCAAGACGAGTAATTTTGGAGAGGAATATTTAGGTATTGCAGGGCACAGATTAATTGTACCTGGCTATACTTTCACATTATTACATTGCTGTTGTCAGGTATACATCTGCTTTCTTCCAGCTCAGTACACTAGAAAAGACATGCAGGTTCAACCCTCTCTCTTTCTCACAATTACAAGCTATTGGACTCCTAGTCCCAGTGCTGTATGCCCTGTGCACCGAATCTGCAGCAAATAGCTTTTATTTGTTAAGGAACCTCCTCACACCATCCTATTAAATAGCAGAAACCTTTACTGAAATGATCTCACTCTGAAGGGGAGAAGCATTTACGGGCTAAGAAAATGGAAGCAGCACTCTCCGGGAGCGTCGCTTGCACTGTACAGCCCTCGCTAGCCAGTTATCTCCCCCAAGATTGATGCCTTTCCCTTTACCACCTTTTGCAAGCCACATGTCATTTAGTACAAATGATTCCCTGTAGGTATGGGGGTATGGGTAATGTCAGCCAGTGCAATATGTTCCACAATATCAGCCCCCCCTCCCACCACCACTGTACACAGAATGAAACTACACACACGCATGCACGCACACAATCACAAGCACACACCCTATCTGGCCTGAATGGTACAAAATGCAGCACAATGGATTTTGTTTCACGGCCACAAAGGTAAATTGCAGACAGCAATGGGAGATTTGGCCCATTTTTCAACGCTGACTATATTACACACTGTACCAGGCATTGTGTTGAATTTATACACTTTTTTCACACGTTGGAGAAAACGAATCCCAACAGCCCCATTCTACTCTATAAAATGCTCCAATGTGGCCTTTAGACAATTCCCTACGAACCAGCCATGTGATTGAAAACATGTCATTTTTACACTGTTTCCTCTCTGTTCCCACTTTGGCACCACAAGCACCTGTGACCCCTTTGTTGTTTTCCCAACATGTTTTTAACTTCCGTCATGCAGGTTGAAAATCCACAATTCTCCACATTTCCCATACAGGCTAGACTTAGACAGGTAAGTCAGGAAAGCTGCTTGTGGTTTGGGGCTTGGTGTTTATCCTGATGTTCCTGGGCTGGACCAGGGGGTAGGAAGCCTGGATGGTCAGAAACAGAGCTATCCTGGCACCAGAGGGTTTTTCTGCAGTGAGATATACCAATATAGTGATGCTCATTGGGTGGATAGACAGATATAGAGATCACTGGGAGGACTGTTATCCTCCTCATCCTGCTCAGCTCCGCATGCCTCTGTTTCTCTGTGTGAATGAGGTCTGCAGGGGGTGGATGGTGGGGCTTCCTCTCTTCTCCTCTCCCCCTCTTCTCCCCTGCTCACTTCCTCTACCCCCTCCCCTGTCTTCTCCTCTCCCCCTCTTCTCCCCTGCTCACATCCTCTACCCCCTCCCCTGTCTTCTCCTCTCCCCCTCTTCTCCCCTTCTCACTTCCTCTACCCCCTCCCCTGTCTTCTCTCCTCCCCCTCCTCTCCTCTTCTTTCATCTCCCATCCTCTCTCCCTTCCCTTCCCTTCCTCTCCTCTCCTCCCCCTCTCTTTCTCTCTGTCTCCAGCCCCCTGAATGTGTTAACAGGCACATCTCTGCTCTGCTCACCCTCTGAGGTAACAGGGGCTCAAATAGAGGGGATGAATCACAATTGTTCAGCGCCGTACAAACAAACAAAATAAAAAAAAACAGCAAACAAAGTCTGCATCCTCAGCCTTGAACAGAGACATAAAGCACAGAACAACCTACCCCCCTGCGGAGGACCACTTTCCTCAAACCTGTCATTAATTGACAAGACAGGAGGACAACAGTATTTTCCTGGGTGAAAAAACAATAACAACCCAGCACTTATAGAGGATACATAGGCTACAGAGACCCATGCTGCCAGACATGAATAGAGGAGCACAGAGACCCATGCTGCCAGACATGAATAGAGGAGCACAGAGACCCATGCTGCCAGACATGAATAGAGGAGCACAGAGACCCATGCTGCCAGACATGAATAGAGGAGCACAGAGACCCATGCTGCCAGACATGAATAGAGGAGCACAGAGACCCATGCTGCCAGACATGAATAGAGGAGCACAGAGACCCATGCTGCCAGACATGAATAGAGGAGCACAGAGACCCATTCTGCCAGACATGAATAGAGGAGCACAGAGACCCATGCTGCCAGACATGAATAGAGGAGCACAGAGACCCATGCTGCCAGACATGAATAGAGGAGCACAGAGACCCATGCTGCCAGACATGAATAGAGGAGCACAGAGACCCATGCTGCCAGACATGAATAGAGGAGCACAGAGACCCATGCTGCCAGACATGAATAGAGGAGCACAGAGACCCATGCTGCCAGACATGAATAGAGGAGCACAGAGACCCATGCTGCCAGACATGAATAGAGGAGCACAGAGACCCATGCTGCCAGACATGAATAGAGGAGCACAGAGACCCATGCTGCCAGACATGAATAGAGAAGCACCGAGACCCATGCTGCCAGACATGAATAGAGGAGCACAGAGACACCATGCTGCCAGACATGAATAGAGGAGCACAGAGACCCATTCTGCCAGACATGAATAGAGGAGCACACATACCCATTCTGCCAGACATGAATAGAGGAGCACAGAGACCCATGCTGCCAGACATGAATAGAGGAGCACAGAGACCCATGCTGCCAGACATGAATAGAGGAGCACAGAGACCCATGCTGCCCAACATGAATAGAGGAGCACAGAGACCCATGCTGCCAGACATGAATAGAGGAGCACAGAGACCCATGCTGCCAGACATGAATAGAGGAGCACAGAGACCCATGCTGCCCAACATGAATAGAGGAGCACAGAGACCCATGCTGCCAGACATGAATAGAGGAGCACAGAGACCCATACTGCCCAACATGAATAGAGGAGCACAGAGACCCATGCTGCCAGACATGAATAGAGGAGCACAGAGACCCATGCTGCCCGACATGAATAGAGGAGCACAGAGACCCATGCTGCCAGACATGAATAGAGGAGCACAGAGACCCATGCTGCCAGACATGAATAGAGGAGCACAGAGCCCATGCAGGCAGAGTAGAGTAGAGGAGTATTGGGTTCTGCGGTGATGATTAAAATATATTTGCTGGAACCTGGCAGTGGTAAGTGGCTGATGAATAAGAGTAGTCAGACCCCATGAGGAGCAGTCACCCACTGCTATACCACGTACACACACACACGCACACGCACACACGCACACGCACACACGCACACACACACACACACACACACACACACACACACACACACACACACACACACACACACACACACACGGGAAGAGGGCGCATGTCCTACTGTTAAACCACATCACCTCAGAGGAAGCCCCAGCCCTCCCCTGCCTAGTTGACATGTTTATTAGGACTTTATATTGACTCCAGGATTTGGTGCTTGGGGCTGGCCAGTTGATTTAAAAGGCTTTTTATCGATGTCATCTGGAGGACTGAGGTGAGTGACATTTACAGGTAAATTCTTCCCCCGTACCGCCAGACCATTACAACAATAATGGTTTTCCTGGGTCCTTCCACTGGTTAACTGACCAAACCTCTGTAGTACCTGCATGGTGCATGGTGCATGGTGCTGGGAAGAGATCAATCTTATGTAGGATGGCCATCGACTGTGACCATGTGGGTAACCCTTCATTTGGTTGGAGGGGAGTTACCATCCTTCCCCAACAGCTTTCCCAATGGGGAGACAGCTTGATGATTATTTTAGCACAACTGAAACGCCACACATACTGTAAAGCTTGTCATGTAATGCACGGGTCAAACTCAAGGCCCGTGGGCCAGGCCCGGCCCGCGAACCCATTTTGAGTAAAAATAAATAAATAAAATATGATTTTAATTATATTTTATTTCTGGGAAAAAACAACATTGAAATGACTAAAATCAAATGGAAACTGTGTAGAAATGACGTTGAACCTACATTTATATCTCTACTATTTACTCTGGTTGCTAATAATCGCCAAGACAAAAAGCTGGACAGTCAGAGAGCATCGAAAATCCCCCAAAACGATGGATAGAAGACCCCTTTTTGCACAAATTTTTTGGACTCATCACATACACTGCTGCTACTGTTTATTATCTGTCACTTTATTCCTAGATATATGTACATATCTACCTCAATTATTTCATACCACTACACATCGTCTCGGTACTGGTACCCCTTGTATATATTATATAGTCAAGTTATCGTTACTCATTATGTATTTAATATTACTTATATTATTAGGTGTTTTAATTTTCAATTATTTCTCTATTTTCTTTCTCTTTGCATTGTTAGGAAGGACCCTTAAGTAAGTATTTCACTAGTAGTCTACACCTGTTGTCTACGAAGCATGTGACGAACACATTTTATTTTAGCAAATTTTGACGGCAAGGAAATATAACACATTTTCAGTGCGGCCCTGATGAAATATAACACATTTTCAGTGCGGCCCCGATGAAATATAACACATTTTCAGTGCGGCCCCGATGAAATATAACACATTTTCAGTGCGGCCCTCCGGACCCCTGATGAAATATAACACATTTTCAGTGCGGCCCTCCGGACCCCTGATGAAATATAACACATTTTCAGTGCGGCCCTCCGGACCCCTGATGAAATATAACACATTTTCAGTGCGGCCCTCCGGACCCCTGATGAAATATAACACTTTTTCAGTGCGGCCCTCCGGACCCCTGATGAAATATAACACTTTTTCAGTGCGGCCCTCCGGACCCCTGATGAAATATAACACATTTTCAGTGCGGTCCTCCGGACCCCTGATGAAATATAACACATTTTCAGTGCGGCCCTCTGGACCCCTGATGAAATATAACACATTTTCAGTGCGGCCCTCCGGACCCCTGATGAAATATAACACATTTTCAGTGCGGCCCTCCGGACCCCTGATGAAATGTAACTCATTTCTTTATCAAATAACACTATGGGGAACTATCTTATTTGTTAGGCTACTGTTGAGCCAAGTACTGCATCAACATGTATCATTTATAATTGAGTATACTATGGAAGTTCAACACATTCAAACTTTGGTCCATTTAATTGGTCTAAGAAATATATTGACTACAACAGGGGGCATGTTGTGACCATGTACTAGGAATTAGAACATTATAATTATAATTAGAACACTTAGAATTCCACATTGGAATGTCCAGTGTATCAGTTCTCCAGGCCAGTAACTCATGCACAGTGTAAAGAGAGGGAATCTCTGCTCTGCATGCTGTCTGTCTGTCTCACTGAATATTTAACCACTAGCTCATGAGTCCTGGCATCCAGCCAGCATGCAGGACTGCATCTAGCCAGCAACACACACACACACACACACACACACACACACACACACACACACACACACACACACACACACACACACACACACACACACACACACACACACACACACACACACACACACACACACACACACACACACACACACACTTCCCCACCCTCAACACCATACAGGACAGACCACACAGGACAGACCACACAGGACAGACCACACAGGACAGACCACACAGGACAGACCATATAGGACAGACCACACAGGACAGACCACACAGGACAGACCACACAGGACAGACCATACAGGACAGACCATACAGGACAGACCACACAGGACAGACCACACAGGACAGACCACACAGGACAGACCATACAGGACAGACCACACAGGACAGACCATACAGGACAGACCATACAGGACAGACCACACAGGACAGACCATACAGGATGATGTTCTAGACTTCCTCCATAGTGACCACCAGTATACTCTTTACCAAGCCAAGTCACTGTTAGGCAAAGGTTGCACTGACATTTTGCTGAAGTGAGTGAATGCTGTATAACTTTACTATCTTTCATCAGCAGGAGTGTCTGTTAACGGGGACTCTTAGTGGTGCTTGACAGAGTGTATCAACCCTGAAGAAGGGAGGAGTGGATGGGCTCTCAGATACTAGAATGGCATTCAGGAAATGTTCAGATGAATAATACAGGAATGTGTAATTGTGGAGCGAGAGAGAGAGAGAGAAAGGCGATCATGGTCTTCCTCCCAAATGAGCCCATGTCAAAAGAAGGTCATTACAGGGTATAGGGGACGTACACATGGATCCTGATTGACATCACATGTTTTGTGACTCCACTGTGTATGTTAAATGTTCAAACACATTTAGTTGGTGATGAAATAATACTCACTCTTTGCATCCTCAATCCCAACAGTATTAGGAGAGTTGTCTGATGGCTGTCCTGAACACTTCCCTGTCTGTCCCTCCTCTGGTTCCTGAGCTGTTCTCCTCCCAGGCTCACAGCTTAGAGGCTGAATTATTAACCACAATCTAGTGCCCACATCAAACCTGCACAGTCTGCACACCACCATGCTTTGCATAGGAGAGACAGGGGGCCGTGCCTTCTCTACACAACACTGTCATTCACAGCTCCATGCACTGACTAACACTCGCTGCTTGGTTGCAGAACACAGCGCTGGGCTGAGGAGGAAGGCAGAGGTTGCCAGAGATACAGTACTTTTCCTCTCCTTAGCTATGACAATAGAAAGCACCCCCTACCTAGTCAACGAAAAAAAGAGTCTTGGAAAG
Organism: Salvelinus namaycush; assembly: GCF_016432855.1. Lineage (NCBI taxonomy): Eukaryota > Metazoa > Chordata > Actinopteri > Salmoniformes > Salmonidae > Salvelinus > Salvelinus namaycush. The sequence goes on from NC_052334.1 coordinate 14,127,672, forward strand.
CAATGTCCCAAAAGTCCCTCTTCAGTGGTCATCTTTGGATGATTTACCCAGCACCACATACACAGATATAATGAGTGAAGGCCTCCATTGATACACCTCATACCCATCCATATGGTTGGTAAACACCGTATTGTACACTTTCTCAAGTGTTCTTATCATAAGGATGTCAGTCAGTTAGACTGAGTGGGTGGCACAGCAGTAGATGTTTAAAGGGTGATACCTTTAAGCAAAGTGTCTCTCTTCTATTCCTAAATGTTTTAGCTCACCTGTGGTGAGAGGTGCCACTTCCAGTATGCACAGAGACACTGTGACTGCTGCTGCCAAATGGAGAGTGTGTGACTGGGAGGTAGACTGATAGATAACCCAGTGTTCCCTAGGTTGTGTGGGCGCTGCCTTGTGCAGCTGTCTGAAACCCAGGCATCATGATTCAGCGGATCAGACGGTGCAAGTGCTGACAAACTTCAGTGTCTGACTTGAATCTGCAAACAGAAATACTCGTGGCGCCACTTCAAGACCTCAAGACTGTTCACGTCACATATTCTGTGCTAAAATAATACACTATAGACTGCACTTATAGAGAACACGTCACGTCAGCTGGTTTCCAATTCCAATGTCTGTTGTGAAATGAAAGTCACTGCAATACACATCGAGATCTATTTTATCCTCCTGTCGTCGTCTAGCTTTACAATGTGTCACCATTAAGAATAGGCCCGACATAAGTCACAAATACTAGGATATGTACTAGGAAATATTCCACTATTATGGTCTCTTCTTAGGAAGTCTTTTTTTAACCTAGCAAATTAATCCTATTAAATATTACAACATGTAAAAGAGAGCAGATACAATCATTTAAATACTACAACATGTTAAAGAGAGCAGATACTAAGGTACTGCATCGCAGCGCTAGCTGTGCCACTAGAGATTCTGGGTTCGAGTCCAGGCTCTGTCGCAGCCGGCTGTGACCGGGAGACCCATGGGGTCTCGTCCAGGTAATGGGAGGGTTTGGCCGGCAGGGATGTACTTGTCCCATCGTGCACTAGTGACTCCTGTGGCGGGCCAGGTGCAGTGCACGCTGACACGGTCGCCAGGTGTTTCCTCCGACACATTGGTGCGGCTGGCTTCTGGGTTAAGTGGGCATTGTGTCAAGGAGCAGTGCGGCTTGGTTAGGTTGTGTTTCGAAGGACGCATGGCTCTCGACCTTCGCCTCTCCCGAGTCCGTACGGGAGTTGCAACAACGAGACAAGACTGTAACTACCAATTGGATACCACGAAATTGTGGAGAAAAAGGGGTAAAACAAATATTTAAAAAATAAAGAGAGCAAATACAATCATTTAAATACTACAACATTAAAAATAGAGCAGATACAAAATCATGTAAATACTACAACATTAAAAATAGAGCAGATACAATCATTTAAATACTACAACATAAAAAATAGAGCAGATACAATTATTTTTGCTGAATGCATAACAAATCTGGACTGAGAATCATTCATTCATTTGTTAAAGAAGGGATGAAAAAGGAGAGATATCTCCCTCTTCTGTGTTAAATGATGCAATGAGTGTCATTGTAATTCACTGTTGTGTCACCTGCGGTCACTCTGACCTTCAGCAGCCTCCAGCAGCCAATCAGGCTGTTTACTCAGGGCCAACCACACTCTCTTCTTAGACTGGGAGAAATTAGCACAACCATTATTCAAACAAGACCGCACACCACAGCAGCAGCCACAGAAAAGATGGAAAGAGAGAGATAGGAGAATGAGACTTCAGTTCAGTCCTCCTTCTCCTTAGTCAAGGAGGGAGAGAAAACTCAGAGGAGAAGAAAGCCCAACTTTTGAAAGTTAAAAACACAACATCTAAGACGTGATTGAAGCAGTACACATGGCATAAACAAAACCCAGTTCAAAGAGGTTGTTTGCTCTCTTGCTTTGTCTGCCTAGCTCTTGAAATAGTCACTTCAAGTAATATTCAAGTGTCTATAAAGTGTCTGATATGCAAATCTAACTATGCAGAATGTACAGAAAATACATATTGAATTCCAGGGGACAAATTAGGATAAATCTGTCTTGACCACAGCTCAACTCTTGTGCTTTCACAATATGCACAGCATTACACACATGTATTTCCAAATCACTACCATGAGGAGTTACTTCATACAGGGGAAAACGCTGACTGGTGTGTACACACTGATAGGTAGGTAGGTAGGTAGGTAGGTAGGTAGGTAGGTAGGTAGGTAGGTAGGTAGGGAGAGAGAGAGAGAGAGAGAGAGAGAGAGAGAGAGAGAGAGAGAGAGAGAGAGAGAGAGAGAGAGAGAGAGAGAGAGAGAGAGAGAGAGAGAGAGAGAGAGAGACAGAGAGACAGAGAGAGAGACAGACACAGAGAGAGAGAGAGAGAGAGAGAGAGAGAGAGAGAGAGAGAGAGAGGACCACATCTGCAGCCCAGCTCAGCCCAGTACACTACCTAATGATCTCTATCTTTAACTATAGTCATAGTACTAGATCTATTACCCTGGGCCTGTGGTTCAGGTTAGGGGCAATTAAGCCCATAGCTATTTGTGTGTATACGGTGGTACAATCTCCTGCGATTCTCCATTATGCCTACAATATTCCCTGTCATACTGTATTGGATTTGCAGGGCGATGCAGCACGGCTAGAGTGGTCCTGGGAGAGTAACAGTCACGGCAGGCGGGAAGAAGGGAGGGAAGGAGGGAAGGAGAGGGGAAGAGATGGAAAATAAGATTTGGCCACTGACTGCATCAGGGAGCTGAGCTGCATCATTGTCCTGTGCCGCCTGCATTCGTTCTGAAATCACTTAAAGTAGAGGTGCCATCGTGATTATTGTCTGTGTGCTACTGGAGCCAATCAATGCTTCCCTGTCTGTATCTCGTTAATAAAATCTGAAGAATAACAGTTACAAGCCATTACTCGGGAAAAGTAGCAGAAAAGCAATTGATTCAGTTGGGACTCAGCCAAATAGCTTCTGCACCAATTAGAGTGTCATCTCATCTTCCTCTCTTCCTCCCTTTCTTTTTGCAGGAATTATTTCAGGGCAAACAACCATCATTTGCACAGTGTCATTTTGCTCCAAACGATTACTGTAGATAGAAAGTTCCTGCCCTCATAAAATCAAACATCTGGATTTGAGGAGAAAGAGGAGGACCATCCTACTTTTTTATATAGTGAAACATTCAAAAAGTTATCCTTTTTATATAAAATCATACTAAATATATTCACGTCACCAAATAACTGCTTAAAACACACTGTTTTGCAATAAAGGTCTACAGTAGCCTCAACAGCACTCTCTGGGGTAGCACCATGGCGCAGCCGGAGGACAGCTATTTTCCGTCCTCCTCTGGGTACATTGATTTCAATTCAAAACCTAGGAGGGTCATGGTTGTCACACTTTTCCATAGACTTACAAAGTAATTATGACGACTTCCGGAGGACGTCCTCCAACCTATCAGAGCTCTTGCAGCATGAACTGGCATGTTGTCCATCCAATCAAAGGATCAGAGAATGAATTCTAGTACTGAAAGCATAAGCTACAGATAGCTAGCACTGCAGTGCATAACATGTGTTTAGTAGTTGACTCAAAGAGAGAGAAAGACAATAGTTGAATAGTTTTAAACAAATGAATGTCTTAAACAATTAAGGAGAAGCAGCAGAGAGAGAGAGACAGCTATATTTTGTTGACATTTTTTTACTTTCACTTTCACTTACTTAGCTAACTTAGCCTAGTCACACACACAGCTGAAGCAGAGAGGAAGGCTATTTATGTTAGCTGGCTAAGGCTATCCAACACTGGAACTCTTACAAGTCAAGGTAAGTTTTCGGTCTTATAAATGTATTGCCACCGGGGCCCCCGGTGTAACTACTAAACTGCTTGCTGTACACTGTACTGCGTGATTGTAGCGGGTTTACTAATGCGTTAGTTCTAGTAGCTATGTTGACTATGACGTTAGCTAATATGCTAACAATGATGTATGCTGTGTGTAGTGGTTATGTTATAAAGGTTTTGCTTGGAGAGGTTTTTTCACCTGGTCACAGACAGCTGTGTCTGTCTGTGACAGACGTCTGAAGTCCACAAACGAATGGAAAAGGTGAGAGGAGGATTTATACAACGAGCAAAGTGATCATGCTGTTTGTATGTGGCTGCTATGAAAGTGAACTGTGTGTGCGGGTGATCGGAGTGTATTTATTCAGCCGATTCTGTTGACAAACGTTTCTTAAACGGAAGCAAGCGTAACGGGGATAGACCTACGTGAATTTGGTTGAATAGAAACTCTCGATTTGGGACTAATGATTATACCCTAGATCAACTAGATTTTTTATTGTTTTATTTATTTAACCTTTATTTAACTAGGCAAGTCAGTTAAGAACAAATTCTTATTTACAATGACGGCCTACCAAAAGGACTCCTGCGGGGACGGGATTAAAATAAATAAATAAATACAATATAAATATAGGACAAAACACACATCACAACAAGAGAGACAACACAACACTACATAAAGAGAGACCTAAGACAACAACATAGCAAGGCAGCAACACATGACAACACAGCATGATAGCAAGACAACATAACAACAACATGGTAGCAACACAACATGGTAGCAGCACAAAACATGGTACAAACATTATTGGGCACAGTCAACAAGACAAAGGTCAAGAATGTAAAGACAACAATACATCACACAAAGCAGCCACAACTGTCAGTAAGAGTGTCCATGATTCAGTCTTTGAATGAAGCTAGATCAGCTAGATGCAGGCAAGAGTGTATTGAATGCGTCACTGTCTATCACCTTGATTACTCCAATTTGTCTCTCGACACGTGCACCTATGTTATAAACTTTAATTCGTAGGCTAGGTTGTAGCAACCGCATGATGGGTATAGGGAAAATTCAAGTATTATGTAGTAGCCTAAACCTATCTTTTTTTAACACTTATTTTACCAGGTAAATTGACTGGGAACACATTCTCATTTACATCAACAAGGGGAGAGAAGGGGGGATAATTGGGAATTTAGCCAGGACACCAGGGTTAAAACCCCTACTCTTACGATAAGTGCCATAGGATCTTTCATGATCACAGAGGACACCCGTTTAACGTCCCATCTGAAAGACGGCACCCTACACAGGGCAATGTCCCCAATCACTGCCCTGGAGCATTGGGATATTTTTGGGGGGGACCAGAGGAAAGAGTGCCTCCTACTGGCCCTCCAACACCAGTTCCAACAGCATCTGGTCTCCCATCTGGGGACCGACCAGGACCAACATTGCTTAAAGGCAAGCCAGCACTGGGATGGTACTCTTTGAATATCGATGTTACATTGAGCTGGGTGAATGGAATATGAATGACAGTCATCCAATATACTGTAATAGAAATAAGGCCATGCTAATGAAAATAAAAATGGTCCCCCTTAATCTTAAATGGCACCGACTGCCACTGTTCTGGATAGCATCTTTTTTTCTAAGAGTGTACAGCTGATGAACGGTAGCAATAATACCCTGATGAAATACTGTAGGGTGTCATCTCAGCTGAGTCCTCTCATCTCTTGCAGAGAGAAAGCCTTGTTAAAATAGCTCATCTGACGGTAGAATACTGTCATCTGTGACATAGAGTTTTGGAAAGGGATATAAGCAGCACGGACTTCCTGACTTTGCCTAGCCATGTTGAACGTTTTGAGTGGGCTGAGATTTAGTCATGTTTACATAACGCAACCATTACAAAAAGTAAATCATGTGATTATAAATTATTTTAATTGTATTTCAACAATTGTAAATGGATGTTGACCAATCTCACAAATAGATGAAAAGAGGTTTTGACAGGTAATCATGAAACAGATTTTTCCATTTACACCTCTGATTAGTAAACAAACACAATTAAGCATTTGACAGTTAACCATTTTTAGTAACGCAATGTATAGCTAACTGCAGCGCTGCTGACAACAAACAATGTATAGCTAACTGAGGCGCTGCTGACAACAAACAATGTATAGCTAACTGAGGCGCTGCTGACAACAAACAATGTATAGCTAACTGAGGCGCTGCTGACAACAAACAATGTATAGCTAACTGCAGCGCTGCTGACAACAAACAATGTATAGCTAACTGAGGCGCTGCTGACAACAAACAATGTATAGCTAACTGAGGCGCTGCTGACAACAAACAATGTATAGCTAACTGCAGCGCTGCTGACAACAAACAATGTATAGCTAACTGCAGCGCTGCTGACAACAAACAATGTATAGCTAACTGCAGCGCTGCTGACAACAAACAATGTATAGCTAACTGAGGCGCTGCTGACAACAAACAATGTATAGCTAACTGAGGCGCTGCTGACAACAAACAATGTATAGCTAACTGAGGCGCTGCTGACAACAAACAATGTATAGCTAACTGCAGCGCTGCTGACAACAAACAATGTATAGCTAACTGCAGCGCTGCTGACAACAAACAATGTATAGCTAACTGAGGCGCTGCTGACAACAAACAATGTATAGCTAACTGCAGCGCTGCTGACAACAAACAATGTATAGCTAACTGCAGCGCTGCTGACAACAAACAATGTATAGCTAACTGCAGCGCTGCTGACAACAAACAATGTATAGCTAACTGCAGCGCTGCTGACAACAAACAATGTATAGCTAACTGAGGCGCTGCTGACAACAAACAATGTATAGCTAACTGAGGCGCTGCTGACAACAAACAATGTATAGCTAACTGAGGCGCTGCTGACAACAAACAATGTATAGCTAACTGAGGCGCTGCTGACAACAAACAATGTATAGCTAACTGAGGCGCTGCTGACAACAAACAATGTATAGCTAACTGCAGCGCTGCTGACAACAAACAATGTATAGCTAACTGCAGCGCTGCTGACAACAAACAATGTATAGCTAACTGAGGCGCTGCTGACAACAAACAATGTATAGCTAACTGAGGCGCTGCTGACAACAAACAATGTATAGCTAACTGAGGCGCTGCTGACAACAAACAATGTATAGCTAACTGCAGCGCTGCTGACAACAAACAATGTATAGCTAACTGAGGCGCTGCTGACAACAAACAATGTATAGCTAACTGCAGCGCTGCTGACAACAAACAATGTATAGCTAACTGCAGCGCTGCTGACAACATGTTCATTTTTACATGCAACTGCTGGTTTGTGATAATACTAGATCCAGCTCAGCAGAATACAAGTTGCTTAAAGGTGATAGAACAAGTCTCCTTGCTAAAGGTGATAAAACAAGTCTCCTTGCTAAAGGTGATAGAACAAGTCTCCTTGCTAAAGGTCATAGAACAAGTCTCCTTGCTAAAGGTCATAGAACAAGTCTCCTTGCTAAAGGTCATAGAACAAGTATCCTTGCTAAAGGTGACAGAACAAGTCTCCTTGCTAAAGGTCACAGAACAAGTCTCCTTGCTAAAGGTCACAGAACAAGGCTCCTTGCTAAAGGTCACAGAACACGTCTCCTTGCTAAAGGTCATAGAACAAGTCTCCTTGCTAAAGATCATAGAACAAGTCTCTTTGCTAAAGGTCACAGAACAAGTCTCCTTGCTAAAGGTGATAGAACAAGTCTCCTTGCTAAAGGTCATAGAACAAGTCTCCTTGCTAAAGGTCACAGAACAGGTCTCCTTGCTAAAGGTCATAGAACAAGTCTCCTTGCTAAAAGTGATGGAACAAGTCTCCTTGCTAAAGGTGATAGAACAAGTCTCCTTGCTAAAGGTCACAGAACAAGTCTCCTTGCTAAAGATCACAGAACAAGTATCCTTGCTAAAGGTCACAGAACAAGTCTCCTTGCTAAAGATCACAGAACAAGTCTCCTTGCTAAAGGTCACAGAACAAGTCTCCTTGCTAAAGATCACAGAACAAGTCTCCTTGCTAAAGGTCACAGAACAAGTCCCCTTGCTAAAGATCACAGAACAAGTATACTTGCTAAAGGAGATAGAACAGGTCTCATTGCTAAAGGTCACAGAACAAGTCTCCTTGCTAAAGGTCACAGAACAAGTCTCCTTGCTAAAGGTCACAGAACAAGTCTCCTTGCTAAAGGTCACAGAACAAGTCTCCTTGCTAAAGATCACAGAACAAGTCTCCTTGCTAAAGGTCACAGAACAAGTCTCCTTGCTAAAGATCACAGAACAAGTCTCCTTGCTAAAGGTCACAGAACAAGTCTCCTTGCTAAAGATCACAGAACAAGTATACTTGCTAAAGGAGATAGAACAAGTCTCCTTGCTAAAGGTCACAGAACAAGTCTCCTTGCTAAAGATCACAGAACAAGTCTCCTTGCTAAAGGTCACAGAACAAGTCTCCTTGCTAAAGATCACAGAACAAGTCTCCTTGCTAAAGGTCACAGAACAAGTATACTTGCTAAAGGAGACAGAACAAGTCTCCTTGCTAAAGGTCACAGAACAAGTCTCCTTGCTAAAGGTCACAGAACAAGTCTCCTTGCTAAAGGTCACAGAACAAGGCTCCTTGCTAAAGGTCACAGAACAAGTCTCCTTGCTAAAGGTCATAGAACAAGTCTCCTTGCTAAAGATCATAGAACAAGTCTCTTTGCTAAAGGTCACAGAACAAGTCTCCTTGCTAAAGGTGATAGAACAAGTCTCCTTGCTAAAGGTCATAGAACAAGTCTCCTTGCTAAAGGTCACAGAACAAGTCTCCTTGCTAAAGGTCATAGAACAAGTCTCCTTGCTAAAAGTGATGGAACAAGTCTCCTTGCTAAAGGTGACAGAACAAGTCTCCTTGCTAAAGGTGACAGAACAAGTCTCCTTGCTAAAGGTCACAGAACAAGTCTCCTTGCTAAAGATCACAGAACAAGTCTCCTTGCTAAAGGTCACAGAACAAGTCTCCTTGCTAAAGATCACAGAACAAGTCTCCTTGCTAAAGGTCACAGAACAAGTCTCCTTGCTAAAGATCACAGAACAAGTCTCCTTGCTAAAGGTCACAGAACAAGTATACTTGCTAAAGGAGATAGAACAGGTCTCCTTGCTAAAGATCACAGAACAAGTCCCCTTGCTAAAGATCACAGAACAAGTATACTTGCTAAAGGAGATAGAACAGGTCTCATTGCTAAAGGTCACAGAACAAGTCTCCTTGCTAAAGGTCACAGAACAAGTCTCCTTGCTAAAGGTCACAGAACAAGTCTCCTTGCTAAAGGTCACAGAACAAGTCTCCTTGCTAAAGATCACAGAACAAGTCTCCTTGCTAAAGATCACAGAACAAGTCTCCTTGCTAAAGGTCACAGAACAAGTCTCCTTGCTAAAGATCACAGAACAAGTATGCTTGCTAAAGATCACAGAACAAGTATACTTGCTAAAGGAGATAGAACAAGTCTCCTTGCTAAAGATCACAGAACAAGTCTCCTTGCTAAAGATCACAGAACAAGTCTCCTTGCTAAAGGTCACAGAACAAGTCTCCTTGCTAAAGATCACAGAACAAGTCTCCTTGCTAAAGATCACAGAACAAGTATACTTGCTAAAGGAGATAGAACAAGTCTCCTTGCTAAAGGTCACAGAACAAGTCTCCTTGCTAAAGGTCACAGAACAAGTCTCCTTGCTAAAGATCACAGAACAAGTATACTTGCTAAAGGTCACAGAACAAGTCTCCTTGCTAAAGGTCACAGAACAAGTCTCCTTGCTAAAGATCACAGAACAAGTCTCCTTGCTAAAGATCACAGAACAAGTCTCCTTGCTAAAGATCACAGAACAAGTCTCCTTGCTAAAGATCACAGAACAAGTATACTTGCTAAAGGAGATAGAACAAGTCTCCTTGCTAAAGGTCACAGAACAAGTCTCCTTGCTAAAGGTCACAGAACAAGTCTCCTTGCTAAAGATCACAGAACAAGTCTCCTTGCTAAAGGTCACAGAACAAGTCTCCTTGCTAAAGGTCACAGAACAAGTCTCCTTGCTAAAGATCACAGAACAAGTCTCCTTGCTAAAGATCACAGAACAAGTCTCCTTGCTAAAGATCACAGAACAAGTCTCCTTGCTAAAGATCACAGAACAAGTATACTTGCTAAAGGAGATAGAACAAGTCTCCTTGCTAAAGGTCACAGAACAAGTCTCCTTGCTAAAGGTCACAGAACAAGTCTCCTTGCTAAAGATCACAGAACAAGTCTCCTTGCTAAAGGTCACAGAACAAGTCTCCTTGCTAAAGGTCACAGAACAAGTCTCCTTGCTAAAGATCACAGAACAAGTATACTTGCTAAAGGAGATAGAACAAGTCTCCTTGCTAAAGGTCACAGAACAAGTCTCCTTGCTAAAGGTCACAGAACAAGTCTCCTTGCTAAAGATCACAGAACAAGTATACTTGCTAAAGGTCACAGAACAAGTCTCCTTGCTAAAGGTCACAGAACAAGTCTCCTTGCTAAAGATCACAGAACAAGTATACTTGCTAAAGATCACAGAACAAGTCTCCTTGCTAAAGATCACAGAACAAGTATACTTGCTAAAGGTCACAGAACAAGTCTCCTTGCTAAAGGTCACAGAACAAGTCTCCTTGCTAAAGATCACAGAACAAGTCTCCTTGCTAAAGATCACAGAACAAGTATACTTGCTAAAGGAGATAGAACAAGTCTCCTTGCTAAAGGTCACAGAACAAGTATACTTGCTAAAGGAGATAGAACAAGTATACTTGCTAAAGGTCACAGAACAAGTCTCCTTGCTCATTTTGTTGACAGCCTTTTACTAAAACATGCCACCACAAAATGTATCTGAAACCTGCAATTTCCTCCTGCTTTGCATCGCTTTGCACCGCTACGGTTTCTAAAAATAAAAATATAAAAACGTTCCCCCATGCTGGAGTACTGTGCCGCACTGTTAACTACAAGGTCTCACCTTAATTGTGGATTATGTATAGAAAGAAACAGCATGGAGAGGATTTAGAGAGAGGAGAGGAGAGAGTGAGTGTCAGGGCCCTGCAGGCAGCAGCAGAGATGTGGAAACAGTGAACCATGCTGGTGCAGACTGCTGCTTTCATCATCTGGGAGACGATCTGTGGGTTCATGTCACAACAAGCAGAGATCAAACCTGAATTTGACACAACAAACGTGTCACTACTTCTGGTGTGTTAGACTTACTAATGAACAATAAAATATAAATCAAATGATTTCTTTTTTTTTCTCCCCCCCTCGGGGAGATTACATAAGGTGCACATCCTCTCTGTTACAACAAACATCTGGTAAAGGGGAAGAGAAGGAAGTCTACCAACTAGCCAGGTGCACTGCAATGGAGGCTAGTCTTCCAAAAAATGTTTTTATTATAATTATCAAGAGTCTAGAAACAGATCAAGAATGTATCAGATCTTGTCCAATGGCTACCACAAAAGAGTTTATCTACAACCAATTAACCTGTGGTGAAGCGATGCCAGAGACGCCATAACGACTCCAGGTCTGGAACCAGCAATCACCAGGGGCACCAGTCAGCCAGGCCAGCCATCCAACACATACAGTACATTGGGAAAGTATTCAGACCCCTTGACTTATTCCACATTTTGTGTTCCAGCCTTATTCTAAAATTGATTAAATCTTTTTTTCCCTCGTAAATCTACACAAAATACCCCATAATGACAAAACGAAAACAGGTATTTACAAATGTTTGCCAATTTATTCAAAATAAAAAACAGAAATACCTTATTTACATAAGCATTCAGACCCTTTGCTATGAGACTCAAAATTGTGCTCAGGTGCATCCTGTTTCCCTTGATCATCCTAGAGATGTTTCTACAACTTGATTGGAGTCCTCTTGTGGTAAATTCAATTGATTGTGCAGCGTTTTCCTTTCTGTTTTCCATGTGTTTGACTACAACTCCAACACCTGTGGAAAGTACCTGGATGTGCGTATGTTCTTCAGCTTTTGTAAATTTAATTGATTGGACAAGAGTTGGAAAGGCACACAACTGTCTATATAAGGTCCCACACTTAACAGTGCATGTCAGAGCAAAAACCAAGCCACGAGGTCAAAGGAATTGTCCGTAGACCTCCGAGACAGGATTGTGTCAAGGCACAGATCTTCCTTTTTCTCCCCAATTTCGTGGTATCCAATTGGTAGTTACAGTCTTGTCTCATCGCTGCAACTCCCGTACGGACTCGGGAGAGGCGAAGGTCGAGAGCCGTGCGTCCTCCAAAACACAACCCAACCAAGCCGTACTGCTTCTTGACACAATGCCCACTTAACCCAGAAGCCAGCGCACCAATGTGTCAGAGGAAACACAGTACACCTGGCGACCGTGCCAGCGTGCACTGCGTATGGCCCACCACAGGATTCGCTAGTGCGCGATGGGACAAGGACATCCCTGCCGGCCAAACCCTCCCCTAACGCGGCCGGCTGTGACAGAGCCTGGACTCAAACCCAGAATCTCTAGTGGCACAGCTGGCACTGCGATGAGCCACTCGGGAGGCTGCAAAAACATTTCTGCAGCATCGAAGGTCCTCAAGAACACAGTGGCCTCCATCACTCTTAAATGGAAAAAGTTTGGAACCACCAAGACGCCTGGCCAAACTGAGCAATCGGGGGAGAAGGGCCTTGGTCAGGGAGGTGACCAAGAACCCGATGGTCACTCTGACAGAGCTCTAGAGTTCCTCTGTGGAGATGGGAGAACCTTCCAGAAGAACAACCATCTCTGCAGCACTGCACCAATCAGGCCTTTATGGTAGAGTGCCCAGACGGAAGCCACTCCTCAGTAAAAGGCACATGACAGTCCTCTTGGAGTTTGCCAAGAGGCACCTAAATGATTCAGACCATGAGAAACAAGATTCTCTGGTCTGATGAAACCAAGATTGAACTCTTTGGCCTGAATGCCAAGCGTCAAATCTGGAGGAAACCTGGCTTGGTGGTGGCACGGTGGTGGCAGCATCATGCTGTGGGGATGTTTTTCATCGGCAGGGACTGGGAGACTAGTTAGGATCGAGGGAAAGATGAACAGAGCAAAGTACAGATAGATCCTTGATGAAAACCTGCTTCAGAGCACTCATGACTTCAGGCTGGCGCAAAGGCTCACCTTCCAACAGGACAACGACCCTAAGCAAACAGCCAACACAACGCAGAAGTGGCTTCGGGACAAGTCTCTGAATGTCCTTGGCCCAGTCAGAATCCGGAGTTGAACCCGAGCAAAGATCTCTGGAGAGACCTGAAAATAGCTGTGCAGCAACACTACCCATCCAACCTGACAGAGCTTGAGAGGGTCTGCAGAGAAGAATGGGAGAAACTCTCCAAATACAGGTGTGCCAAGCTTGTTAGCGTCATACCCAAGAAGACTCGAGCTGTAATCACTGCCAAAGGTGCTTCAATGCCAAAGGTGCTTCAACAAAGTACTGGGTAAAGGTTCTGAATACTTATGTAAACATGATATTTCAGTTTTTTATGTTTAATACATTTGCCAAAATTTGTAAACACCTGTTTTTGCATTGTAATTATGAGGCATTGTGTATAGATTGATGAGGGGAAAAAACTATTTAATCAATTTTAGAAGAAGGCTGTAACGTAACAAAATGTGGAAAAGGGGTCTGAATACTTTCCGAATGCACTGTACGTACTGTATCTGGGTGAATAGTGAAGACACCTTATGATTAGCGCCACATCATGGCATGACCAGGGAAAACTCTGGACCCTGCTGGGCCTGGCTGACCAGCAAAACCTCCTAGCCCTACAGTAGTTATGGTCCAGAACCCATGTGTTGAACAGAGAGGTGAAGAGTGAAAGAGGTGGGCAGGTAAAACCCTAGATCATTGTTATTCTAACTTCCGCGACGCATATAAGACCCTCCCCCGCCCTCCTTTCGGAAAAGCTGACCACGACTCCATTTTGTTGCTTCCAGCCTACAAACAGAAACTAAAACAAGAAGTTCCCGCGCTCAGGTCTGTTCAACGCTGGTCCGACCAATCTGATTCCACGCTTCAAGACTGCTTCGATCACGTGGATTAGGATATGTTCCGCATTGCGTCCAACAACAACATTGACGAATATGCTGATTCGGTGAGCGAGTTCATTAGAAAGTGCATCAGTGACATAATACCCACAGCAAAGATTAAAACATTCCCAAACCAGAAACCGTGGATTGATGGCAGCATTCGCGCGAAACTGAAAGCGCGAACCACTGCTTTTAACCAGGGCAAGGTGACCGGAAACATGAGCAAATACAAACAGTGTAGCTATTCCCTCCGCAAGGCAATCAAACAAGCTAAGTGCCAGTATAGAGACAAAGTAGAGTTGCAAGTCAACAGCTCAGACACATAAGGTATATGGCAGGGTCTACAGTCAATCACGGATTACAAAAAGAAAACCAGCCCTGTCGCGGACCAGGATGTCTTGCTCCCAGACAGACTAAATCACTTTTTTGCTCGCTTTGAGGACAATACAGTGCCACTGACATGGCCCGCTACCAAAACCTGCGGGCTCTCCTTCACTGCAGCCGAGGTGAGTAAAACATTTAAACGTGTTAACCCTCGCAAGGCTGCAGGCCCAGACGGCATTCCCAGCCGCGTCCTCAGAGCATGCGCAGACCAGCTGGCTGGTGTGTTTACGGACATATTCAATCAATCCTTATCCCAGTCTGCTGTTCCCACATGCTTCAAGAGGGCCACCATTGTTCCTGTTCCCAAGAAAGCTAAGGTAACTGAGCTAAACGACTACCGCCCCGTAGCACTCACTTCCGTCATCATGAAGTGCTTTGAGAGACTAGTCAAGGACCATATCACCTCCACCCTACCTGACACCCTAGACCCACTCCAATTTGCTTACCGACCCAATAGGTCCACAGACGACGCAATCGCAACCACACTGCCCTAACCCATCTGGACAAGAGGAATACCTACGTGAGAATGCTGTTCATCGACTACAGCTCAGCATTTAACACCATAGTACCCTCCAAACTCGTCATCAAGCTCGAGACCCTGGGTCTAGAACCCGCCCTGTGCAACTGGGTACTGGACTTCCTGACGGGCCGCCCCCAGGTGGTGAGGGTAGGTAACAACATCTCCACCCCGCTGATCCTCAACACTGGGGCCCCACAAGGGTGCGTTCTGAGCCCTCTCCTGTACTCCCTGTTCACCCACGACTGCGTGGCCATGCACGCCTCCAACTCAATCATCAAGTTTGCGGACGACACTACAGTGGTAGGCTTGATTACCAACAACGACGAGACGGCCTACAGGGAGGAGGTGAGGGCCCTCGGAGTGTGGTGTCAGGAAAATAACCTCACACTCAACGTCAACAAAACAAAGGAGATGATTGTGGACTTCAGGAAACAGCAGAGGGAGCACCCTCCTATCCACATCGATGGGACAGTAGTGGAGAGGGTAGTAAGTTTTAAGTTCCTCGGCGTACACATCACGGACAAACTGAATTGGTCCACCCACACAGACAGCGTTGTGAAGAAGGCGCAGCAGCGCCTCTTCAACCTCAGGAGGCTGAAGAAATTCGGCTTGTCACCAAAAGCACTCACAAACTTCTACAGATGCACAATCGAGAGCATCCTGTCGGGCTGTATCACCGCCTGGTACGGCAACTGCTCCGCCCACAACCGTAAGGCTCTCCAGAGGGTAGTGAGGTCTGCACAACACATCACCGGGGGCAAACTACCTGCCCTCCAGGACACCTACACCACCCGATGTCACAGAAAGGCCATAAAGATCATCAAGGACAACAACCACCCGAGCCACTGCCTGTTCACCCCGCTATCATCCAGAAGGCGAGGTCAGTACAGGTGCATCAAAGCAGGGACCGAGAGACTGAAAAACAGCTTCTACCTCAAGGCCATCAGACAGTTAAACAGCCACCACTAACATTTAGTGGCTGCTGCCAACATACTGACTCAACTCCAGCCACTTTAATAATGGGAATTGATGGAAATTTATGTAAAAATATATCACTAGCAATTTTAAACAATGCCAATTAATATAATGTTTACATACCCTACATTACTCATCTCATATGTATATACTGTACTCTATATCATCTACTGCATCTTGCCATCTTTATGTAATACATGTATCACTAGCCAATTTAAACTATGCCACTTTATGTTTATATACCCTACATTACTCATCTCATTGTATATACTGTACTCTATACCATCTACTGCATCTTGCCTATGCCGTTCTGTACCATCACTCATTCATATATCTTTATGTACATATTCTTTATCCCTTTACACTTGTGTGTATAAGGTAGTAGTTGTGGAATTGTTAGGTTAGATTACTCGTTGGTTATTACTGCATTGTCGGAACTAGAAGCACAAGCATTTCGCTACACTCACATTAACATCTGCTAACCATGTGTATGTGACAAATAAAATTTGATTTGATTTGATTTGAAATACGATGACTATGATAACTCTTATTGAACAGAGAAAAATATTTCCCTCTCTCAATCCCACACGTTCCATAAACAAAGATAAAAGAGTACATATTGTTAAGCCCTGCCTAGCAATACATCTGGAAAGGAGAATAACTTTGGGTGAGCAGAATTTTGCAATCACGGTCAGTTAGAGTTCTCTCTGTGGGAAACATAGCTCTGCTCTGCTCTGGATATCTCTTTATGAGGACTAATCTGAATGGCTGGCAAGAGATGGTGAAGTGCCAGAGGCATGATGAATCTGCTCTGATGGAGGGAACGGAGAGAGAGAGAGAGAGAGAGCAGTGAGAGCATAGAGAGAGAAAGATATAGAGAGCAGAGAGAGGGGGGAGAGGTAAAGAGAGTGCAGAGAGAGAGAGAGAGAGAGATAAAGAGAGCAGAGAAAGAGAAAGAAAGAGAGAGCGAAAGAGAGTGAGTGAGAGAGAGTACCGCCTGCTTTCTCCCTCTACTCTCAGTGGGGGACTCAATTCTCTCCACAGCTAGTAGCCGGGCAACAGCGCCAGCGAACAATTTATTTACATGCCCTGTTATCCCGCGCCCAGCATCACACCTCTCTCTGACTGACTATACTGACTTAATCTGTTTCCACTAACTTACTGTGGGGTGATAGAATGACTGAGTGACTCATTGTGAGCTTACAGAACAGGGCCCTGGCAGCTGAGCGAAAATTGAGGAAAAATAAACTTCCAGAGGACCTATCATCCTTTCCTCTCTTCCTTTCTGTCACTACAAGACCATGGTACTTGCCTAGGGAGCAGCAAGAGGAACTGCCCCTCCCTACCTTCAGGCTATGCTCAAACCCTTCACCACAACCCGAGCACTCCGTTCTGCCACCTCTGGTCTCTTGGCCCTCCCACCCTTAAGGGAGGTCAGCTTCCAGTCCAAGCTCTTCTCTATCCTGGCACACCAATGGTGCAACCATCTTCCCCCTGGAACTAGGACAGCTCCCTGCCCATCTTTGGAAAACATCTGAAATCCTACCTCTTCAAAGATGATTTGAAATAATCCCACAGCACCCCCCTCAGCTTCTCTCCTCTCTCTCTCTCTCTCTCTCTATCTATACAGAGTTTTAGTCTTGCTCCGTTCATTGAGCTGGTTTTGTAAGCAGCACTAGGCCGGGCTAACAAGTATCAAAGGACATCAAAAACTATGCAAACTCTGAAAATGATCTGGTGATTTAAATAAACAATGTTTTAAATCACTTAATGTCCTCAATGAATGGGTTAAATAAGACTTCCAACTTACTGGGGAAATTTGGACATGAATTGGGCATCTACGGCCTCCTCCACTGTATCCTCCAAGCAGAAAGGGTGTAGGGTTTTAATTTCCCTACAAAGATAGATACAGTAGGGCTGATCAGTTTAAAACATTCAGTCAATGAGCCGGTGGATAAATAGCATGTGTAAACTGTACAGTAACAATGACTTCCAAGGAAGGATCTGTAAATACAATGCATATGTTAATAATAATATTTAAGTACATATTAGTTAAACGTAAAAAATAGAGTTAAACATATTGCATGGAGCCTTTCAGTGTATGTATTGCTGACCTTAAAGTTGCACTATGCAGACATCCCTCTGCCATTTCCTGGTTGCTAAAATTATAATAGTTTGCCTAATTTCAGTTTATGTGACAAAACAAGCAATGTAATAGTGTAGAGAATCATTGTACCATCTAAACTGCTGTGAAATATATTTTCCATAACCAAAAATATTGTATTTTCATCTGTTAATTTGTACTTTTATTTCACCTTTATTTAACCAGGTAGGTTAGTTGAGAACAAGTTCTCATTTACAACTGTGACCTGGCCAAGATAAAGCAAAGCAGTGCAACACAAACAACAACAGAGTTACACATGTGATAGACAAACATACAGTCAATAACACAATAGAAATATATATATATATATATATATATATATATACAGTGTGCGCAAATGAGGTAAGATAAGGGAAGTAAGGCAATAAATAGGCCATAGTGGCGAAATAATTACAATTTAGCAATTAACACTGGAGTGATAGATGTGCAGAAGTTGATGTGCAAGTAGAGATACTGGGGTGCAAAGGAGAGAAAAAATAAGTAACAGTATGGGGATGGGGTAGTTGGATGGTCTATTTACAGATGGGCTATGTACAGTTGCAGTGATCTGTGAGCTGATCTGACAGCTGGAGCTTAAAGTTAGTCAGGGAGATATGGGTCTCCAGCTTCAGTGATTTTTACAATCTGTTTGAAGCTGGTGTACAAAACCGAAAGTAAAAGATGCAAAAACGTCTTCTAACATATCTACTGCATCTTAGACTTGCGTTCAATAAGAATGAGAGACCTATAACTGGCATTTCTATGTGAATTTGGTCGGATCACCCTAAAAGTTACATAATGCAGCTTTAGCCATCTCATTCTGTTCCAGTCAAACTGCTCAAAAACATCACACATTATAGCCTCACGTTGACACCCAGGTACAATTAAAAAAGAATGGAATAAAGCCCGTTCAGTTCCTCTCTGGACAACTCAAGGTTTGCCTCCCTCTCTCTACCTCTCCTGAAGACATCTTGGGGTTAGGAATACAGGACTGAACCCTATGTTTCAGTAACAGAGTGTGTGTACAGGTGTGTGTGTGTGTGTGTGTGACGGTGTGTTGGTGTGATGAGAGCACCACAGACAGCCCTACAGTATACATTTACTTTGCCTTTCAGAATAATCAACAGCTCAACTATATCAACTGCCGTGCTATTCTGTACGTATTTCTACACATCTTAAAGTTCACCCCCTCTTCTACCCTTCTTTACATTCCAATACTTTTTTTTAACCTTTTTTAATAAAAATATGAACAAAGATTTTCCTTCCTTTAATTTGGTGAATATTTTTGTATGCGTTTCTAAATGAAGTCAAACTTAATTTTCAACCAGACAGCTTATCAAATGTTCTTTGCAAAGCAGGCCATAAATATGAATGAGTCCTCCGCTCAGACGTGAAAGGGCCGGCTGTGCATCGTATTTCTCCGCTAAGAAAAGGGGTTTATCACAAATAAAAACCCTGAGTCATTTTTCACAGAAATAATTGCCCTGCATAGGGTGTTATTTCCTGTGTAATGATTGGCTGTCTGAGGCTAATGTTGGCAACTAGACAGTGAAAGGAAAGCTGAGTGGGCTGGGATTGGCTGGGCTCGGAGCGGAAGAGGGAGGGATTGACTAAGAGGGGCTGGGACGAGAGGCTGGGCTGGGTAGGGGGGAAGGGTGGGATGAGCTTTGATGGGCTGGGAGGGGCTGGGATGAGGGGCTGGGATGGGCTGGGGTTGGCTGCGTTGGGGTTGGCTGGGAAGGGCTGAGAGGTGCTGGGAGGGTCTGGGAAGGGCTGAGAGGTGCTGGGAGGGGCTGGGAAGGGCTGAGAAGTGCTGGGAGGGTCTGGGAAGGGCTGAGAGGTGCTGGGAGGGGCTGGGAAGGGCTGAGAGGTGCTGGGAAGGGCTGAGAGGTGCTGGGAAGGGCTGAGAGGTGCTGGGAAGGGCTGAAGGGGCTGGTGTAACCGATGTGAAATGGCTAGCTAGTTAGTGGTGGTGCGCGCTAATAACGTTTCAATCGGTGACGTCACTCGCTTTGAGACCTTGAAGTAGTGGTTCCCCTTGCTCTGCAAGGGCCGCGGCTTTTGTGGAGCGATGGGTAACGATGCTTCGTGGGTGACTGTTGTTGATGTGTGCAGAGGGTCCCTGGTTCGAGCCCGGGTATGGGTGAGGAGACGGACGTAAAAGTTAAACTGTTACATTGATGCTGTTGACCCGGATCACTGGTTGCTGCGGAAAAGGAGGAGGTCGAAAGGGGGGTGAATGTAACCGATGTGAAATGGCTAGCTAGTTAGCGGTGGTGCGCGCTAATAGCGTTTCAATCGGTGACGTCACTCGAAGTAGTGGTTCCCCTTGCTCTGCAAGGGCCACGGCTTTTGTGGAGCGATGGGTAACGATGCTTCGTGGGTGACTGTTGTTGATGTGTGCAGAGGGTCCCTGGTTCTAGCCCGGGTATGGGCGAGGGGACGGACGTAAAAGTTAAACTGTTACACTGGGATGGACTGGGGTGAGATGGGCTGGGGTTGACTGTGATGGGCTGGGCTGGGTTGCCTCCGCACACATCAGAGGGGTAACCTCAAAACTAACTGTGGCCACTCAGCTGGAAGGCTTTAAAGTAGAAAAACACTGCAAGCCATTATCCACCACAGTTCTCTTACTGTGGCTGGGGCCTGATCTGGTCTGGTCTGGTCTGGCCTGGTCTGGTCTGGTCTGGCCACTATGTTACTGTAAGGTGAAAGTCAAAGAGCAGTTATGCTTGTGGTACGGAAAACATGGCCCTCGACATCCCTAGCTCGAGGAGCCATGGGGTTTCTGAACTCAAATTAGTAAAGACGTCAAACACGGCAGGGTCTACTGTTTAGACGAGCACATTAAGAGAGCACATTAAGAGGGGTGTTCAGCAAGCCGCTGTTCAGCCATTTCAATCACAACACAGCAGCAAGCCTCCTTTCAGAAGGAGACCCTGAACTAATATCATACTGACTGCTACATATTTACAGCTATCCAATGGCTGTCTATGGCTGAATGACTGAATATTACAGTACTGTTTGTAGTGACTGTAAATCTATGTCCACATATTTTCCAATATGACTGTATTTTTACAGAACTTCTCAGCTCTCCTCTGTGAGGTGTTGCACGCCTGGGGAGGACCAGATAGTTGTTTTCCTGGAGGATCACAGTAAATACTGCATCTCCCATAGGGACCCAGTACAGTATAACACTAGGGCTACGTCCCAAATGGCAGCCTATTCCCTACATAGTGCACTACTTTTGACCAGAGCTCTATAGGCCCTGGTCAAAAAAAGCACACTATAAAAAAAATAGGGTGTCATTTGGGACGATATCTTAGACTAGGCCTTTTCAGGAACATTAGGAGCTATAAGCTCTTTGCTCAGGTAGACTCAGTCAAATCAAATCAATTCATCACAGGCTTCATAAACAACAGGTTCAGACTAACAGTGAACTCATCACTTACTGTCCCTTTCCAATATTTCTTTCCTTCTTAATGCATTCGGGCCAGTCAGTTGTGTTGTGACAAGGTAGGGGGGGTATACAGAAGATAGCCATACTTGGTAAAATACCAAGTCCATATTATGGCAAGAACAGCTCAAATAAGCAAAGAGAAAAGACAGTCCATCATTACTTTAAAAGATGAAGGTCAGTCAATATGGAACATTTCAAGAACTTTGAAAGTTTCTTTAAGTGCAGT
Organism: Salvelinus namaycush; assembly: GCF_016432855.1. NCBI lineage: Eukaryota > Metazoa > Chordata > Actinopteri > Salmoniformes > Salmonidae > Salvelinus > Salvelinus namaycush. The sequence continues at coordinate 14,149,284 of NC_052334.1, forward strand.
CGCAAAAACCATCAAGCGCTATGATGAAACTGGCTCTCATGAAAAATAGTTTAAAAAAAGGAAAACCCTTGGAATAAGTAGGTGTGTCCAAACCGTTGACTGGTACTGGTACTGTACATATTTAAATATATGTACTGTGTATATATGGCTGTGGTCCATTCTGTTCTTCTCTCCTTATAGGCTTTAAGAGATTTTCACGTTGTTTCTCCACAGCGACCCTTACTGGGAGAGGCCTGCTAATGCCAGCTCCTGTTCAGCCTCTAGGCCCAAGACACTCCACCTTGGAGGAGGGCAACAACATACCTCATCGCCATGGTAATCCCCCCCCCCCTTACCTTCTCTGTCTTCCCTTCTTCCTTCTGGTCAGGGGCAGACCAGGCCACAGCTCAGATGCTGTACATACTGTTACTAGTACCAGCTACCTCCCTCTCTTGTCTGGTTAGAGAGACAACATGGTTAAGGATGCCAGCTTGTGTAAAAATCAACTTAACTCCACTTTACTGGCTGGAGCAGTAGAGGAAATGAACCAGTAATGAGTTGATGTGCAGGGGTATGAGGTAATCGAGGTGGATATGTACAGTACATATAACTAGGAATTAAGTGACAGTAGCAGCAGTTTATGTGATGAGACAAAAAAGTTAGTGCAAAAAGGGTCAATGCAATCCAGGTAGCTATTTGGTTAACTATTAAGCAGTCTTATGGCTTAGGGGTAGAAGCTGTTCAGGTTCCAGCCTTGGTGCATCGGTACCGCTTGCCATGGGGTAGCAGAGAGAACAGTCCATGACTTGGTTGGCTGGAGTCTTTGACCATTTTTAGGGCCTTCCTCTGACACCACCTGGTATAGAGGTCCTGGATGGCAGGGAGCTCGGTCACAGTGATACACTGTACGCACTACCCTCTGCAGCGCCTTGCGGTCAGATACCAAGCAGTTGCCATACCAAGTGGTGATGCAGCCAGCCAAGATGCTCTCAATGGTGCAGCTGTAGAACCTTTTCAGGATCTGAGGGTCCATGCCAAATCTTTTCAGCCTCCTGAGGGATAACAGGTCTTGTCGTGCCCTCTTCACGACTGTGTGGACCATGATAGTGATGTGGACAATGAGGAACATGAAGCTCTTGACCCGCTCCACTACAGCCCTGTCGATGTGAATGGGGGCGAGCTCAACCCTCACGTTTCATGTAGTCCACGATCAGTTGCTTTGTCTTGCTGACGTTGAGGGAGAGGCTGATGTTCTGGTACCACACTGGCAGGTCTCTGACCTTCTCCCTATAGGCTATCTCATCGCCATCTGTGATCAGGCCTACCACCGTCGTATCGTTGGCAAACATAATGATGGGGTTGGAGTCGTGCGCGTCCATGCAGTCGAGGCTGAACAGGGAGTACAGGAGGGGACTAAGCACGCACCCCTGAGGGAACCCGTGTTGAGGGTCAGCGTGGCGGGTGCGTTGTTGCCTACCCTCACCTCCTGGGGGCGGCATATCAGGAAGTCCAGGATGCAGAGGGAGGGTTCAGTCCCAGGGTCCTTAGCTTAGTGTTGAGCTTGGAGGGCACTATGGTATTGAACACTGAGCTATAGTCAATGAACAGCATTCTCCCATATGTTTTCCTCTTGTCCAGAAGGGAAAGGGTAGTGTGGAGTGCAATAGAGAGAGTTTGGAGAGTCCAAACATATTAGAGCATTAGTCAACACTGTTGTTCCTGCTAAAACAGTGGCACAGGAGAAACACAACACACAGTCCCGACTACATGATCTGGACTCACTTAGCTGAGAGCCTAACTACAACACACACACACACACACACACACACACACACACACACACACACACACACACACACACACACACACACACACACACACACACACACTAGTGCGCTACTAAATACTTACTGGAATAATAACAGAGGAGGGATAAAGGAAATAGCAAGAGAACAAAAAGGAGAGAGAAGAGAGAGAGGAGAGAGAAGAGAGAAGAGAGAGGAGAGAGGAGAGAGAGGAGAGAGATGAGAGATGAGAGAGGAGAGAGGGGAGAGAAGAGAGGAGAGAGAAAAGAGGAGAGAGAAAAGAGGAGAGAGAGGAGAGGAGAGAGAAGAGAGGAGAGAGAAAAGAGGAGAGAGGAGAGAGGAGAGAGGAGAGAGGAGAGATGACATAAAAGATAGAAGAGAGGAGAGATAAAAGAGAGAGAAGAGAGAGGAGAGAGAGGAGAGGAGAGGAGAGGAGAGGAGAGAAAAGAGAGGACATGAAAGAGAGAAGGGAGGAGAGAGGAGAGAGAAGAGAAAGGAGAGAGGAGAGAAGAGAAAGGAGAGAAGACAGGAGAGGAGACAGGAGAAAGGAGAGAGGAGACAGGAGAGAGACAAGATAATCATGAAAGTAAATGATGGAAAGGCAACACAGAAAGGACCAAGCCCATATTTTGACAAATACTGGTAGGAAAGAAGGAAATCAAAGTTTTGCTCTAATCACAATTAGTCTGAGTGTGGCCTTTTGTGACCATTTTGAGTTCAGTCTGTTGAATTGCCAATTTGTCCTTGATTTCAGATGGGGATCAGGAGTTGTGTGTGTTCGGCTGCTGCAGTGAGCAACAACCACATCCAGACAAAGGCCACGTCCCAAATGGAACCCTATTCCCTATATAGTGCACTACTTTTGACCATAGCCCTATGGGCCCGAGTCAAAAGTAGTGCACTCAATAGGGAACAGGATGACATTTGGGACACAAACAAAGTATCAAGTGATGGGCCCCAAAGCGTCCAAATCAGATGATTACAACGTGTGGCACCCAGAGGCCTCTCAGCAGAACCTTCATCACGCCTCCTGACCCCTATGATTTTCATTAGAGATATCCAGTTTGAAATAACAAGTGGAAGTAGGGTACACACACTGCTCTGTCGGTGCTTGTTTAATTTCCTGTTGGTTTGAAAGGTTCCTGAGGAAACAAGAGGTGTGATAAGTAGACAAGCTACCTCAACAGACAGCTATCTGGTGACCTGGTCACTCTGGCTTCGTCCCAGATGGCACCCTATACCCTATATAATGCACTACTTTTGACCAGGGCCCATATAATGCCCATAGGGCACTGGTAAAAAGTAGTGCACTATATAGAGGATAACTCATATTGTTTAAATGATGGCCAACATAGATTACTCCACCACCACTGTATATGGCAACACATATTTTCCACAGCTGTCATCACAAAGCACTGTACTCAGAAAGAGTAATATGCTACAGAAGCAAATCCTGGATTCCTAAGATATGGTTGAAGGGGAGGAAAAACTGAAAAGGTGATACGATGGTGTCATTTTCCAAAATGAGTTTATGTTCTGATGCAAATCTTCTCCTTCAACCATAAATCAAGGGTATATGAAACATGACTGCTGCAGCTAGAGTGAGTTTTCCATGAGTGTACACTTACAGCAGGGCACTGTTTCCAGCTGTGTGTCCCAAATGGCAGCCTATTCCCTGTAGTGTACTACTTCTGGCCATGGTCAAAAGTAGTACAATATATAGGAATAGCCTAGGTTGCCATTTGGGACACAGCCCTTGATTTCAGATTCTCCAGACCTGGTTGGAGGCATTTATCTGCCCAGTAAACCTGCTCATGAAATATATTTGAATAACCAATTCTGCACTTAAGCTGCAATTAATTTACAAAACAATGTTTTATCTTACTGTACTTATATTGTTTATAAATAAGGTGCTAAAAGCAACTATATTGCAAAAATATGAATAAGTTAGTGTAACATGTATTGGGGTTAAAGCTAACTAAACTATGACAGTTCACAGCATGGTACAGTAAGTACTATACTGTACATGTAACATGTGACATGGTGGAATTGGCTATCAATATTTAAACAACTGAGTACAACGCCGACATGGCCATGTTCAATATTCAACGACCCCAGAGCCCTCAGCCCTCTTCCCTTCCTTCATCATGCTGAGTGTTCATTTCCACTCCAGCCAAAACAATGAAGAGAGTTAAACCTCCTGGAACTTCAGAGAAACCACTCATTACCACATCCAAATTGTTCTTTGGGCATGAAACGGACAAATGTATTAAACTCTCTCTCTGTGGCTGAGAGGAGGGAAATGAGCAGCAGTTAAAATGTAAATGTGCTGTAATTCACATACTAATTAGCTGCAAAGCAATAGAATCCTTGCTAGCATGTTAAATCTGCTACATGACAGTATCATTTCAGTCCTTAAAAGTATTATGCAAATTAGCACTCTTCCCTGCTCAACAAGACGGAGAAAGGAGACCGATAATTTATACACAAAGCACCTTTCAGGAGATATCTGTCACCTCAGCCATGGAGTTTTATGTTTATAGCTATACCTGTTTTATAGCTATACCTTGTTTACATGGTCTCTACAGGTCCACAAGCATTTCAACTAGAACGCTTCATTTCCAGAAACACACACTGTTCATTTAATGTTACAATTCCCCCACGACTGCGGCAAGATGGGAAAATGGAAAAGGTCATATTTACACGGTACAGCACATTTTAATCTTCTGTTTTTAAAACATACTTTCCATTCTACAGCATAAACAGGACTGTTCTGTGTTCAGTTAAAATCTATATTTAGAAACGGTGACTATGCAGAGAGAAAAGTGCTTGAAATGTTTAGGGGGCTGAAAACTCTTTCCTTTGAAAGGAGAGTGAGTGATTTGAATCTTTGCGAGAAGTCTAGATTCTAGAGTCTAAATTGGGCCTCTATATACTGAGCGTGTAAAACATTAGCAATACCTTCCTAATATTGAGTTGCGCCACCTTTTGCCCTCAGAACAGCCTCAATATGTCAGGGCATGGACTGCAAGGTGTCGAGAGAATTCCACAGTGATGGCCCATGTTGTCTCCAATGCTTCCCACAGTTGTGTGTCAAGTAGGCTGGATGTCCTTTGGGTGGTGGACCATCCTTGATACACACAGGAAACTGCAGGTTGTGAAAAACCCAGCAGCGTTGCAGTTCTTGACAAACTCAAACCAATGCACATGGCACCTACAACCAAAACCAAGCAAAAAGGCACTTCAATATTTTGTCTTGCCTATTCAGCCTCTGAATGGCACACACACACCCCGCCTTATCTCAGCTCACTGGTCACCTAGCAGCACCCACCCGTAGCACACGCTCCAGCAGGTATATCTCACTGGTCACCCCCAAAGCCAATTCTTCCTTTGGCCGCCTTTCCTTCCAGTTCTCTGCTGCCAATGACTGGAACGAACTGCAAAAATCACTGAAGCTGGAGACTCTTACCTCCCTCACTAGCTTTAAGCAACAGCTGTCAGAGCAGCTCACAGATCACTGCACCTGTACATAGCTCATCTGTAAATAGCCCATCCAATCTACCGCATCCCCATACTGTATTTATTTATTTATCTTGCTCCTTTGCACCCCAGTATCTTTAAATGCACATTCATCTTCTGCACATCTACCATTCCAGTGTTTAATTGCTATATTGTAATTACTTCGCCACCATGGCCTATTTATTGCCTTAACTCCCTTATCTTACCTCATTTGCACTCACTGTATATAGACTTTTTGTTTTCTTTTGTTCTACTGTATTATTGACTATGTTTTGTTTATTCCATGTGTAACTCTGTGTTGTTGTATGTGTCGAACTGCTTTGCTTTATCTTTGCCAGGTCGCAGTTGTAAATGAGAACTTGTTCTCAACTAGCTTACCTGGCTAAATAAGGGTGACATAATAATACAAAATTTAAAAACATACTCAATCCATGTCTCAATTTTCTCAAGGCTTATAAAATCCTTCTTTAACCCGTCTTCTCCCCTTCATCTACATTGATTGAAGTGGATTTAACAGGTGACATCAATACGGGATTAAGCTTTCACCTGTATTCACCTGTTCAGTTAAATAAAGGTTAAATACATTAAATCAGCCTCTGTTTTCAGCTGTTTGATGCTGCTAGCTATTGCACTCTGGGCCAGAGTCAAAATGCATTACCGGGCCCTGTTTTGTTTGTTCCTGTTTGCTGTGTGTTGCTTTATCCCTTATTTTAAAATAATCATCAACATTGATATAATTTGTTTCAAGTAAGTCAAATCTATACTAAGAAAATGAGAAGTTATGGTTGGAGGCACAGTAGTAAATTGTAAACATTTTGCAGGTTATCTAAATGCAAACTAGAAGCAACTTATCATGAGAATGGATTTCTCCACCATCTGGTCCAATAACAGGGGATTTGTCTAGTGGCAAGCAAAGAATAGAATGATGGGAAAAAGATTAGCAGGCAAGTCCTACAGTTGGATAAAATGTCTTTCAAACAAGAACAGATGACGCCTTAACAATAACACCTGTCAAAAACTCCAGAAAGCAATCCATCTCTGGCAGCTCAGCTGAAAAGCATGGCTGGGCTGCTTCATAGCTAAAACATTTTTTAACAATTGCCAGCACAACATTTTGATACATGACAAGCTCAGGAAGTCACATTTCACTTTCATGTGTAACTAGAACCAACTCAGGCCCCTGCTGTTCACTAATAAGTACAACAAATACAGCATGTCCAAGTGGAGAGGAGGAAGATAGGAGGAGCTGTGTGTGTGTGTGTGTGTGTGTGTGTGTGTGTGTGTGTGTGTGTGTGTGTGTGTGTGTGTGTGTGTGTGTGTGTGTGTGTAATTGTGTGTTTACGGCCGCTTGTTGCGACAAGGTGACAAAGCAGATAGTTTACTGGCCTTGGATGTGTTTTGAGTAGGACCAAAGCCAAGTTGCTTTGCCTGCGCCTCTGTGTGTGTGTGTGTGTGTGTGTGTGTGTGTGTGTGTGTGTGTGTGTGTGTGTGTGTGTGTGTGTGTGTGTTGTGTGTGTGTGTGTGTGTGTGTTTGTGTGTGTGTGTTGTGCGTGCGTGCGTGCGTGCTTGTGCGTGTGTGTGTGTGCGTGTGTGTTGTGTGTGCGTATGCGTGTGTGTGTGTGTGTGTGTGTGTGTGTGTGTGTGTGTGTGTGTGTGTGTGTGTGTGTGTGTGTGTGGTGTATGTGTGTGTGTGTGGTGCGTGCGTGCGTGCGTGCGTGTGTGTTGTGCGTGCGTGCATGTGTGTGCGTGTGTGTTGTGTGTGCGTATGTGCGTGTGTGTGTGTGTGTGTGTGTGTGTGTGTGTGTGTGTGCGTATGTGCGTATGTGCGTGTGTGCGTGTGTGTGTGTGTGTGTGTGTGTGCGTATGTGCGTATGTGTGTGTGTGTGTGTGTGTGTGTGTGTGTGTGTGTGTGTGTGTGTGTGTGTGTGTGTGTGTGTGTGTGTGTGTGTGTGTGTGTGGTGTATGTGTGTGTGTGTGTGTGTTTATGCACAAATCATTGATCTTGTCCATCTCAACTGAAATAATACTTCACACACAAACATGAAATTGGCAAATAGAGTCAGAAGGAGACAGAAAAAGATCCAGCGAGAAGAAGAATCCCTGTCATTTGACCCACACAACCACTTGTTGTTATTGAGGTTTGGGATTGGATTCACTTAGTGTTGCACGGTATACTGGCACCACGGTAATGGTAATATCACGGTACCAAAACGTCATGATACTTATGACACCAACGTTTTAGAAAACCGTAGTACCGTTTCATACGATACCACCGACTTTTTGTGCCCTACCGATCTGAAGAACCTGCTGGCGCCTGTTCTAAAATGTTTATGAAGTCAGTTATGTTTATAAATTCAGCATATTTAATCAACAGCCACTAGACTATTGTATGTACAGGTACAATAATATCCACTTCACACACCTGTTCATCACCACGTAATCAACCAGACGCATCCCATACCAGCCCTCACTCACCTGCGCATCACGACACGTAATCAGCCAGCCTCATCCCCTACCTGCACTCACTCCCCTGCTTCTCTCTGTCCACTCTTCACATCACCTACCTGCCCTCACTCCCCTGCTTCTCTCAGTCCACTGTTCACATCACCTACCTGCCCTCACTCCCCTGCTTCTCTCAGTCCACTGTTCACATCACCTACCTGCCATCAATCCCCTGCTTCTCTCAGTCCACTGTTCACATCACCTACCTGCCCTCACTCCCCTGCTTCTCTCAGTCCACTGTTCACATCACCTACCTGCCCTCACTCCCCTGCTTCTCTCTGTCCACCCTTCACATACACTACCTGCCCTCACTCCCCTGCTTCTCTCTGTCCACTGTTCACATCACCTACCTGCCCTCACTCCCCTGCTTCTCTCTGTCCACTGTTCACATCACCTACCTGCCCTCACTCCCCTGCTTCTCTCAGTCCACTCTTCACATCACCTACCTGCCCTCACTCCCCTGCTTCTCTCAGTCCACTCTTCACATCACCTACCTGCCCTCACTCCCCTGCTTCTCTCTGTCCACTGTTCACATCACCTACCTGCCCTCACTCCCCTGCTTCTCTCAGTCCACTCCTCACATCACCTACCTGCCCTCACTCCCCTGCTTCTCTCAGTCCACTCTTCACATCACCTACCTGCCCTCACTCCCCTGCTTCTCTCTGTCCACTCTTCACATCCCCTACCTGCCCTCACTCCCCTGCTTCTCTCAGTCCACTGTTCACATCACCTACCTGCCCTCACTCCCCTGCTTCTCTCTGTCCACTCTTCACATCACCTACTTGCCCTCACTCCCCTGCTTCTCTCTGTCCACTCTTCACATCACCTACCTGCCCTCACTCCCCTGCTTCTCTCTGTCCACTCTTCACATCCCCTACCTGCCCTCACTCCCCTGCTTCTCTCTGTCCACTCTTCACATCACCTACCTGCCCTCACTCCCCTGCTTCTCTCAGTCCACTCTTCACATCACCTACCTGCCCTCACTCCCCTGCTTCTCTCTGTCCACTCTTCACATCACCTACCTGCACTCACTCCCCTGCTTCTCTCTGTCCACTCTTCACATCCCCTACCTGCCCTCACTCCCCTGCTTCTCTCTGTCCACTGTTCACATCATCTACCTGCCCTCACTCCCCTGCTTCTCTCTGTCCACTGTTCACATCATCTACCTGCCCTCACTCCCCTGCTTCTCTCAGTCCACTCTTCACATCACCTACCTGCCTTCACTCCCCTGCTTCTCTCAGTCCACTGTTCACATCACCTACCTGCCATCAATCCCCTGCTTCTCTCAGTCCACATCACCTACCTGCCCTCACTCCCCTGCTTCTCTCTGTCCACTCTTCACATCACCTACCTGCCCTCACTCCCCTGCTTCTCTCTGTCCACTCTTCACATCCCCTACCTGCCCTCACTCCCCTGCTTCTCTCTGTCCACTCTTCACATCACCTACCTGCCCTCACTCCCCTGCTTCTCTCAGTCCACTCTTCACATCACCTACCTGCCCTCACTCCCCTGCTTCTCTCTGTCCACTCTTCACATCACCTACCTGCACTCACTCCCCTGCTTCTCTCTGTCCACTCTTCACATCCCCTACCTGCCCTCACTCCCCTGCTTCTCTCTGTCCACTGTTCACATCATCTACCTGCCCTCACTCCCCTGCTTCTCTCTGTCCACTGTTCACATCATCTACCTGCCCTCACTCCCCTGCTTCTCTCTGTCCACTCTTCACATCACCTACCTGCCTTCACTCCCCTGCTTCTCTCAGTCCACTGTTCACATCACCTACCTGCCATCAATCCCCTGCTTCTCTCAGTCCACATCACCTACCTGCCCTCACTCCCCTGCTTCTCTCTGTCCACTCTTCACATCACCTACCTGCCCTCACTCCCCTGCTTCTCTCTGTCCACTCTTCACATCACCTACCTGCCCTCACTCCCCTGCTTCTCTCTGTCCACTCTTCACATCACCTACCTGCCCTCACTCCCCTGCTTCTCTCTGTCCACTCTTCACATCACCTACCTGCCCTCACTCCCCTGCTTCTCTCTGTCCACTCTTCACATCACCTACCTGCCCTCACTCCCCTGCTTCTCTCTGTCCACTCTTCACATCCCCTACCTGCCATCAATCCCCTGCTTCTCTCTGTCCACTCTTCACGAGTGTCTATTCCTCCGTCAGTTTTATTAAATATAACATATCTATGATGGCAGGCGGGGATGCAGACCGAGACCCTGATGAGTCTTCTGTTGTTAGATTTGTACATTTGTTACATTGGAAAAGCGCACAATGTTGACACACTGTATAATTTCATGACCTGTTATATCCAAGAGCACAGACCGGTCTGAGCTCACTGTCATGCAGCCTCTGAGTGTCACAGAGAGGGAAAATGGAGCACCGCTTGGCGACAGACACGCTTGGCGACAGACACGCTTGGCGACAGACACGCTGCGGCGACACACACGCTTGGCGACAGACACGCTTGGCGACAGACACGCTTGGCGACAGACACGCTGCGGCGACACACACGCTGCGGCGACAGACACGCTGCGGCGACAGACACACTTGGCGACAGACACGCTGCGGCGACAGACACGCTGCGGCGACAGACACGCTGCGGCGACAGACACGCTGCGGCGACAGACACGCTGCTGCGACAGACACGCTTGGCTACAGACACGCTGCGGCGACAGACACGCTGCGGCGACAGACACGCTGCGGCGACAGACACGCTGCTGCGACAGACACGCTGCGGCGACAGACACGCTGCGGCGACAGACACGCTTGGTGACAGACACGCTGCGGCGACAGACACGCTGCTGCGACAGACACGCTGCGGCGACACACACGCTGCGGCGACAGACACGCTTGGCGACAGACACGCTGCTGCGACAGACACGCTGCGGCGACACACACGCTGCGGCGACAGACACGCTTGGCGACAGACACGCTGCGGCGACAGACACGCTGCGGCGACAGACACGCTGCGGCGACAGACACGCTGCGGCGACAGACACGCTGCGGCGACAGACACGCTGCTGCGACAGACACGCTGCGGCGACACACACGCTTGGCGACAGACACGCTGCGGCGACAGACACGCTGCGGCGACAGACACGCTGCTGCGACAGACACGCTGCGGCGACAGACACGCTGCGGCGACACACCCGCTTGGCGACAGACATGCTGCGGCGACAGACACGCTGCGGCGACACACACGCTTGGCGACAGACACGCTGCGGCGACAGACACGCTGCGGCGACAGACACGCTGCGGCGACAGACACGCTGCGGCGACACACACGCTTGGCGACAGACACGCTGCGGCAACAGACACGCTTGGCGACAGACACGCTTGGCGACAGACACGCTGCGGCGACAGACACGCTTGGCGACAGACACGCTTGGCGACAGACACGCTTGGCGACAGACACGCTGCGGCGACAGACACGCTTGGCGACAGACACGCTGCGGCGACAGACACGCTGCTGCGACAGACACGCTGCGGCGACAGACACGCTGCTGCGACAGACACGCTGCGGCGACAGACACGCTACGGCGACAGACACGCTTGGCGACAGACACGCTGCGGCGACAGACACGCTGCGGCGACAGACACGCTGCGGCGACAGACACGCTGCGGCGACAGACACGCTGCTGCGACAGACACGCTGCGGCGACACACACGATTGGCGACAGACACGCTGCGGCGACAGACACGCTGCTGCGACAGACACGCTGCTGCGACAGACACGCTGCGGCGACAGACACGCTGCAGCGACACACCCGCTTGGCGACAGACATGCTACGGCGACAGACATGCTGCGGCGACACACACGCTTGGCGACAGACATGCTGCGGCGACAGACACGCTGCGGCGACACACACGCTTGGCGACAGACACGCTGCGGCGACAGACACGCTGCGGCGACAGACACGCTGCGGCGACACACACGCTTGGCGACAGACACGCTGCGGCAACAGACACGCTTGGCGACAGACACGCTTGGCGACAGACACGCTGCGGCGACAGACACGCTTGGCGACAGACACGCTTGGCGACAGACACGCTTGGCGACAGACACGCTGCGGCGACAGACACGCTTGGCGACAGACACGCTGCGGCGACAGACACGCTGCTGCGACAGACACGCTGCGGCGACAGACACGCTGCTGCGACAGACACGCTGCGGCGACAGACACGCTACGGCGACAGACACGCTTGGCGACAGACACGCTGCGGCGACAGACACGCTGCGGCGACAGACACGCTGCGGCGACACACACGCTTGGCGACAGACACGCTTGGCGACAGACACGCTGCTGCGACAGACACGCTGCGGCGACAGACACGCTGCGTCGACACACGCGCTTGGCGACAGACACGCTTGGCGACAGACACGCTGCGGCGACAGACACGCTGCGGCGACAGACACGCTGCGGCGACAGACACGCTGCGGCGACAGACACGCTTGGCGACAGACACGCTGCGGCGACAGACACGCTGCGGCGACAGACACGCTTGGCGACAGACACGCTGCGGCGACAGACACGCTGCGGCGACAGACACGCTGCTGCGACAGACACGCTTGGCGACAGACACGCTTGGTGACAGACATGCTTGGCGACAGACACGTTTGGCGACAGCAAAGAACATGACTAGTCTCTAATATGACCTAAATTACCAGACACGCCTTCTTTTCTTTCCATCGGGATTCGAGCGCATTTGATATACATTTCACAAACCATGTTGCGGGTCATTTGAAACTAATCCCTGGTCGCTAATTATTGGTTTGATAACAAACAACGTAATCCAGTCATGTTACCTAGCTAGCTAACAACCTGGTAACATGACAGTAAATCCAGGCACATTTGATTAGCAAAGGAAGAAAGGAAAAGGTTCTGCTACTCATGAGATGTGCTTCAAAGGTAGCATTCATGTAGGCCTAATGGAACACTATATCAAACATCTATTTCTGGTGCTCCTTAAATTCTGTTTGGTGAATAACATTTAAAAAGTTGGGAGCAGTGTGTGTATGTGGGCGAGAGAGAGTGGTGTGTGTTTATCAGAGAGAGTGGTGTGTGTTTATCAGAGAGTGGTGTGTGTTTATCAGAGAGAGTGGTGTGTGTTTATCAGAGAGTGGTGTGTGTTTATCAGAGAGAGTGGTGTGTGTTTATCAGAGAGAGTGGTGTGTGTTTATCAGAGAGAGTGGTGTGTGTTTATCAGAGAGTGGTGTGTGTTTATCAGAGAGAGTGGTGTGTGTTTATCAGAGAGTGGTGTGTGTTTATCAGAGAGAGTGGTGTGTGTTTATCAGAGAGTGGTGTGTGTTTATCAGAGAGAGTGGTGTGTGTTTATCAGAGAGTGGTGTGTGTTTATCAGAGAGAGTGGTGTGTGTTTATCAGAGAGTGGTGTGTGTTTATCAGAGAGTGGTGTGTGTTTATCAGAGAGAACAGTGTGTGTTTATCAGAACGAGTGGTGTGTGTTTATCAGACAGAGTGGTGTGCGTTTATTAGAGAGTGGTGTGTGTTTATCAGAGAGAGTGGTGTGTGTTTATCAGAGAGAGCGGTGTGTGTTTATCAGAGAGAGTGGTGTGTGTTTATCAGAGAGAATGGTGTGTGTTTATCAGAGAGAGTGGTGTGTGTTTATCAGAGAGTGGTGTGTGTTTATCAGAGAGAGTGGTGTGTGTTTATCAGAGAGAGTGGTGCGTGTTTATCAGAGAGAGTGGTGTGTGTTTATCAGAGAGAGTGGTGTGTGTTTATCAGAGAGAGTGGTGTGTGTTTATCAGAGAGTGGTGTGTGTTTATCAGAGAGTGGTGTGTGTTTATCAGAGAGAGTGGTGTGTGTTTATCAGAGAGAGTGGTGTGTGTTTATCAGAGAGAGTGGTGTGTGTTTATCAGAGAGAGTGGTGTGTGTTTATCAGAGAGAGTGGTGTGTGTTTATCAGAGAGAGTGGTGTGTGTTTATCAGAGAGAGCGGTGTGTGTTTATCAGAGAGAGTGGTGTGTGTTTATCAGAGAGTGCTGTGTGTTTATCAGAGAGAGTGGTGTGTGTTTATCAGAGAGAGTGGTGTGTGTTTATCAGAGAGAGTGGTGTGTGTTTATCAGAGAGAGTGGTGTGTGTTTATCAGAGAGAGTGGTGTGTGTTTATCAGAGAGAGCGGTGTGTGTTTATCAGAGAGTGCTGTGTGTTTATCAGAGAGAGTGGTGTGTGTTTATCAGAGAGAGCGGTGTGTGTTTATCAGAGAGTGGTGTGTGTTTATCAGAGAGTGGTGTGTGTTTATCAGAGAGTGGTGTGTGTTTATCAGAGAGTGGTGTGTGTTTATCAGAGAGAGTGGTGTGTCTCTGTTACCTGAAGAGTAAAGAAGTTTTCATGCAGTGTTTTTCCCTTACTGACACAATGACATGCAGATCATTATGCATGTATATCACAGGAGGTTGGTGGCACCTTAATTGGGGAGGACGGGCTCGTGCTAAAGGCTGTTGCAGAATGAGTGGAACGGTTTTAAACACATCGTTTCTACGTGTTTGATGGCATTCCATTTGCGCCCTTCAAGCCACTGTTATGAGCCATCCTCCCTTCAGCAGCTTCCACTGATATATATTCCTTCCTCCCATTCCTCCAGCCAAATCACAGGTAGGCCTTTGCAAATATGAGCAAATCAGCCATTCTATGAAGTATTCTATTAAACACTGAACACTGTGAAGTTAAATTCATTGTGTTGTAATGAGTGTGAATTTCAGTGGCAGGTTGTTGGAGGTTTAGAAAGGTAAACAAGTGTCCCGGAGGACGGGGTGAACAGGATGCTAGGCTACTCAGTATCGGGATACCTGGCCTGCTATCATATCGTTGGTAAAATGTTGGTATCGTGTCAAGCCTAGATTCACTGTTATCTTACCCACACAACTCGTGTTGTTCTTGAGGGTTTGGATTGGATTCAATGTATTTCCTCCATTCTGTTCTCGTTGCTGTAGTTTATAGCTCAAGACAATATATCTCCATTTAAAACATACGAATTAAAAAATGTATACACTGCATAATAAAGTCTATTGGCACTCAATTTATGAATATTTGTCATAAATGGTTGAAAAATGGTCTAATTTGCAGTTAACTAACACGTGCAGAAGTCATCGGGTATAGTTTATAGTGGATGTAGTCAGGACAGGAGTCTACCAGGAGGATTGAGCTCCTCAAGTTTCATTTGGACAGGTGTCAACATTCCCAAGCCAACCTGCATGATATATCCCATTATGACAAGTAGGAAGGAGATCTGATCTGCATCATATTCTCTTTATAGAGCACTACTGGGGTGTCCACCATTTTGGTGCGTTTTGAGAAGTGGAACTTGGTCACGTTTTGATTTTTGATTTCACCTCATTTTAACATTCTATCACAAAAAGCACATGTTCAACTTCATAAAAAGAAAATACTATAGTAAGTGCCAAATAAAGTAACAGGGTTGACCGTAACAGTGTTGACCATAATACGGTTGAGGATTTCTTCTTAAATCAGCCATAAATCCCCTTGTGACAGGGGGAATGGAAGCATGTTGTGTGCAACAGGGAGAGGCAATTGAATGCAAGCGTTACAAAACAAATGAAGTGGTTCAAACATTTCTAGCCTATCTATGAGTAACAGGGTTGACTTTTCATTCTCCACTCAGTTTTCCAGCACAGAATCAGCTCACCTGTTTTTACTGTATGATTTTTACTATTATATGTTCAATGTTTATTTTGATAAAAAAAGGAATAGTTTAACCATATTAAAACAAGAGTTCAGTTCATGTGAAAATGCTGAATTTTGGCGCTTTAACAAGCCTTAATTCATATAAAAATCGGATTAATTGAATTCTCAATGTGGTCTGTATTAAAGGGCACTTTCAATTCAGGTTTTTTCAATTCAGTTGTTGCACAATTTCTACTTAAAATATCAAATGGACGCAAAAGGCACTATTTTCTTATAACGACCCTACTATATAGTGTAGTATGCAGCCTATGGGCCCTGGTCAGAAATAGAGTGCTACATAGGGAATACTGGGAAACCCTTGGGCGGGCTGTAGAAATACATTTTCGGGATGGAAAAAAGCTTTCAGTGTAAACTTAAACGACTAAACCAAATATAAAGTATGTAGAAAAGATAATGGACCTATATATTGTTCTTAACAATTTATACTTTGAGAACTAACAATCACCAAAATTGGGGATTTAAAAATCGCTAAAATAATGAATTTAACAGTATTTATTTTGTTAGTAAGTTTGAGCAAAAGAACACAGCAGTAGCCATGGCAAAATGCATATAATTGCTGGACCTTATCTTTAAAACAGCAAAACATTTGGTGATGAGAATCAGTAGAAGATAAGTAGAGAGAGAGAGACACAGAGAGAGAGAGAGAGAGAGAGAGAGAGAGAGAGAGAGAGAGAGAGAGAGAGAGAGAGAGAGAGAGAGAGAGACAGAGAGACAGAGAGAGAGACAGACACACAGAGAGAGAGAGAGAGAGAGAGAGAGAGAGAGAGAGAGAGAGAGAGAGAGAGAGAGAGAGAGAGAGAGAGAGAGAGACAGAGAGAGAGACAGAGAGAGAGACAGAGAGAGAGACAGACACAGCAAGAAGGGCATTCTATGCCATCAAAAGGAACATAAATTTCAACATACCAATTAGGATCTGGCTAAAAATACTTGAATCAGTCATAGAGCCCATTGCCCTTTATGGTTGTGAGGTCTGGGGTCCGCTCACCAACCAAGACTTCACAAAATGGGACAAACACCAAATTGAGACTCTGCATGCAGAATTCTGCAAAAATATCCTCCGTGTACAACGTAGAACACCAAATAATGCATGCAGAGCAGAATTAGGCCGATACCCACTAATTATCAAAATCCAGAAAAGAGCCGTTAAATTCTACAACCACCTAAAAGGAAGCGATTCCCAAACCTTCCATAACAAAGCCATCACCTACAGAGAGATGAACCTGGAGAAGAGTCCCCTAAGCAAGCTGGTCCTAGGGCTCTGTTCACAAACACAAACACACCCCACAGAGCCCCAGGACAACAGCACAATTAGACCCAACCAAATCATGAGAAAACAAAAAGATAATCACTTGACACATTGGAAAGAATTAACAAAAAAACAGAGCAAACTAGAATGCTATTTGGCCCTAAACAGAGAGTACACAGTGGCAGAATACCTGACCACTGTGACTGACCCAAACTTAAGGAAAGCTTTGACTATGTACAGACTCAGTGAGCATAGCCTTGCTATTGAGAAAGGCCGCCGTAGGCAGACATGGCTCTCAAGAGAAGACAGGCTATGTGCTCACTGCTCACAAAATGAGGTGGAAACTGAGCTGCACTTCCTAACCTCCTGCCAAATGTATGACCATATTAGAGACACATATTTCCCTCAGATCACACAGACCCACAAAGAATTCGAAAACAAACCCAATTTTGATAAACTCCCATATCTACTGGGTGAAATTCCACAGTGTGCCATCACAGCAGCAAGATTTGTGACCTGTTGCCACAAGAAAAGGGCAACCAGTGAAGAACAAACACCATTGTAAATACAACCCATATTTATGCTTATTTATTTTCCCTTGTGTACTTTAACCATTTGTACATTGTTACAACACTGTATATATACAATATGACATTTGTGATGTCTTTATTGTTTTGAAACTTCTGTATGTGTAATGTTTACTGTTAATTTTTATTGTTCATTTAACTTTTGTATATTATCTACCTCACTTGCTTTGGCAATGTTAACACATGTTTCCCATGCCAATAAAGCCCCTTGAATTTAATTGACAGACACAGAGAGAGAGAGAGAGAGAGAGAGAGAGAGAGAGAGAGAGAGAGAGAGAGAGAGAGAGAGAGAGAGAGAGAGAGAGAGAGAGAGAGAGAGAGAGAGAGAGAGAGAGAGAGAGAGAGAGAGAGAGAGAGAGAGAGAGAGAGAGAGAGAGAGAGAGAGAGAGAGAGAGAGAGAGAGAGAGAGAGAGAGAGAGAATTTCCTACGTGAAGTTTATTTGATGGAATAGAAGTTTAGTAATGGTTAGGTTGTTATGAATGCACTGAAAAAAATGGACTTTATATCCGAGTTGTATCTATTGTTCACACGCGTATCTGCCCTCTCATTGGCTAGAATGGTCCCATCTGAGCTTGCCTCCTCCCACCTGCCTTCCATCTTTGAGAACAGGTAATTCCATCGTTAGAGTGATCACTCCACTATCTTGTCAATATAAGCGAGGCTCCCAGCTCCCACAGAGGAGGAAAGCAGGGCAGAACCTTTACCTCCACCATGATCAATAATAAAAGACATTTGTCCTTTCAAGTGATGTTTAATTATAACGCAGGGCCAAGGTTAGCCAGCTGCATTGCTACTCCACACAAGCAGCACGGTCCACACAGTCCAACCCAACATCTAACCCCTCCGCTCAGGGGTGCTTGTTTTCCACAGGCCAAAGCTGTTAAAACTGATTGCAGAGCGGGGTTGAAAGGGCAAGCGCTTTTCGGGCCGAATCATGATGAATAGGGCCTGATGAGTTCTGGAGGGACTGTGCCACTGCTAGGCCCTGTATGAGGAGCTGGGAGGAACCAGTGAATTCTACAAGCAGAGAGGATGCTGGGAGATTACAGCACACGTAAACATGTCAAGCATTGCCGCAGCGTTAAGATGAAAACACAACTCGATACATACAAGCACGCAGGCACGCACACACACACAACACACACGAGAGACATGACACACACTACACACACTACACCACCACGCTGACAAACAGTCAGTTAATCATCCTGCTGGTCCACTAAACCAGTAAACCAGCTGTGTGATTGGCTGTTATACAGGCCTGAGGAGAGGGCTATACGTTTTAACCTGCTCTGTTCGCTGTTCAGTTTCTGCATCATATCATGCTCAATAAACACACGTTAGACCCAGATATGGCGGGACTGAGAGAGCGAGAGTGATTAATCAGAGATGCTCCACTTTGGTAAATCATGTCCCTATAACCATCCACCACAACACAGCAAGCCTCTAAATCTCCATCACCTTCCTCTTCTCCTCTCCCAGGCCGCCAAGCTATAACTGAGCCATTATTGACAATAATACAAAGTGTCTGCCTACCCACGCACTAGACGGGGGCGCTTATTTCTCCTGCATCTTAAATGCCCAGGCTAAAAGCAATGAGGGGAAGGCTTAGGCCCTTACGGCTGTTTTATTTGATTGTATTATGAAATATTCAAAGAGGAGAATTGCAGTTGCTGCTGAATTCACGACTCTCTCTCTTACATGACGGATGACAACACCGGGGCATGTCAGCAGCTCCAATGTACTGTTATGGCTGCCTTACAAGTCATGCAATTACCAGTCATGCACTGAGGATGGGCGGCAGGAACAATGAAGACGCAAAGCAAGGCAAACCCTTGACAGATGAAGAAGCCATTTGCTGGATCTGACTGCTGCTCCGTGCTCACACATCTGCGTCCCAAATGGCACCCTATTCCCTACATAGTACACTGCTTTTGGTCAAAAGTAGTGCACTGTGTAAGGAATACGGTGCCATTTTGGAGGCAGGCACAGGCAACAGAGGAAATAGGCTGGGAGTGTGAATTTGATCATTCTTTATCCTACGGTAGTGTAGAGTAGTGTAGAATAGTGTAGTGTAGTGTAGTATAGTGCAGAGTGGTGTAGTGTAGTGTAGAGTAGAGTAGTGTAGAGCAGAGTAGTGTAGAGCAGTGTAGTGTAGTGTAGAGTAGTGTAGAGCAGTGTAGTGTAGTGTAGAGTAGAGTAGTGTAGAGTAGTGTAGTGTAGAGTAGTGTAGTTTAGAGTAGTGCAGTGTACTTTATAGTAGTGTAGAGTAGTTTAGAGTAGTGTAGTGTAGAGTAGTGTAGTTAAGAGTAGTGTAGTGTAGAGTAGTGTAGTTAAGAGTAGTGTAGTGTAGAGTAGTATACTGTAGAGTAGTGTAGTGTAGAGTAGTGTAGTTTAGAGTAGTGCAGTGTACTTTATAGTAGTGTAGAGTAGTGTATTGTAGATTAGTGTAGAGTCGTGTAGTGTAGTGTAGAGTAGTGTAGTGTAGAGTAGTGTAGTGTAGAGTAGTGTAGTGTAGAGTAGTGTAGTGTAGTGTAGAGTTTTGTAGAGTTGTGTATTGTAGAGTAGTGTAGAGTAGTGTAGAGTAGTGTAGTGCAGAGTAGTGTATAGTAGTGTAGAGTAGTGTAGTGTAGAGTAGTGTAGAGTTGTGTAGTGTTGAGTAATAGTGTAGAGCTGTGTAGAGTAGTGTAGAGTTGTGTAGTGTAGAGTAGTGTAGTGAAGAGTAGTGTAGAGTCGTGTAGTGTAGCATTGTGTAGTGTAGAGTAGTGTAGAGTAGAGGAGAGTAGTGTAGTGTAGAGTTGTGTAGTGTAGAGTAGTGTAGAGTAGAGGAGAGTAGTGTAGTGTAGTGTAGAGTTGTGTAGTGTAGAGTAGTGTAGTGTAGAGTAGAGTAGTGTAGAGTAGTGTAGTGTAGTGTAAAGTAGAATAGTGTAGAGTAGAGTAGAGTAGTGTAGTGTAGTGTAGAGTTGTGTAGTGTAGAGTAGTGTAGTGTAGAGTAGAGTAGTGTAGAGTAGTGTAGTGTAGTGTAGTGTAGAGTAGAATAGTGTAGTGTAGAGTAGAGTAGTGTAGTGTATAGTAGTGTAGTGTAGTGTAGTGTAGGGTTGTGTAGAGTAGTGTAGTGTAGAGTAGTGTAGTGTAGTGTAGAGTAGAATAGTGTAGAGTAGAGTAGTGTAGAGTTGTGTAGTGTAGAGTAGTGTAGTGTAGAGTAGAATAGTGTAGAGTAGTGTAGTGTAGTGTAGGGTTGTGTAGAGTAGTGTAGTGTAGAGTAGTCTAGTGTAGTGTAGTGTAGTGTAGAGTAGAATAGTGTAGTGTAGAGTAGAGTAGTGTAGTGTATAGTAGTGTAGTGTAGTGTAGTGTAGGGTTGTGTAGAGTAGTGTAGTGTAGAGTAGTGTAGTGTAGTGTAAAGTAGAGTTGTGTAGAGTAGTGTAGTGTAGTGTAGAGTAGAATAGTGTAGAGTAGAGTAGTGTAGAGTTGTGTAGTGTAGAGTAGAGTAGTGTAGTGTAGAATAGTGTAGTGTAGAGTAGAGTAGTGTAGTGTATAGTAGTGTAGTGTAGTGTAGTGTAGGGTTGTGTAGAGTAGTGTAGTGTAGAGTTGTGTAGAGTAGTGTAGTGTAGAGTAGAGTAGAGTAGTGTAGTGTTGTGTAGTGTAGAGTAGTGTAGTGTAGAGTTGTGTAGTGTAGAGTAGAGTAGTGTAGTGTATAGTAGTGTAGTGTAGTGTAGAGTTGTGTAGAGTAGTGTAGTGTAGAGTAGTCTAGTGTAGTGTAGTGTAGTGTAGAGTAGTGTAGTGTAGTGTAAAGTAGAGTTGTGTAGAGTAGTGTAGAGTAGTGTAGTGTAGAGTTGTGAAGAGTAGAGTAGTGTAGAGTAGAGTAGAGTAGTGTAGTGTAGTGTTGTGTAGTGTAGAGTAGTGTAGTGTAGTGTTGTGTAGTGTAGTGTAGAGTTGTGTAGAGTAGAGTAGAGTAGAGTATTGTAGAGTAGTGTAGAGTTGTGTAGAGTAGAGTAGAGTAGTGTAGTGTAGAGTAGAGTAGAGTAGTGTAGTGTAGAGTTGTGTAGTGTAGAGTAGAGTAGTGTAGTGTAGTGTAGAGTAGAGTAGAGTAGAGTAGAGTAGTGTAGTGTAGAGTAGTGTAGTGTAGAGTAGAGTAGTGTAGTGTAGAGTAGAGTAGTGTAGTGTAGAGTAGAGTAGTGTAGTGTAGTGTAGAGTAGTGTAGTGTAGTGTAGAGTAGAGTAGAGTAGTGTAGTGTAGTGTAGAGTAGTGTAGTGTAGAGTTGTGTAGTGTAGAGTAGAGTAGTGTAGTGTAGAGTAGAGTAGAGTAGTGTAGTGTAGAGTTGTGTAGTGTAGAGTAGAGTAGTGTAGTGTAGAGTAGAGTAGTGTAGTGTAGTGTAGAGTAGTGTAGTGTAGAGTTGTGTAGTGTAGTGTAGAGTAGTGTAGTGTAGAGTTGTGTAGTGTAGAGTAGAGTAGTGTAGTGTATAGTAGTGTAGTGTAGTGTAGTGTAGAGTTGTGTAGAGTAGTGTAGTGTAGAGTAGTCTAGTGTAGTGTAGTGTAGTGTAGAGTAGAGTAGTGTAGTGTAGTGTAGAGTAGAGTAGTGTAGAGTTGTGTAGTGTAGAGTAGAGTAGTGTAGTGTATAGTAGTGTAGTGTAGTGTAGTGTAGAGTTGTGTAGAGTAGTGTAGTGTAGAGTAGTCTAGTGTAGTGTAGTGTAGTGTAGAGTAGAGTAGTGTAGTGTAGTGTAGAGTAGAGTAGAGTTGTGTAGTGTAGAGTAGAGTAGTGTAGTGTAGAGTTGTGTAGAGTAGTGTAGTGTAGAGTAGTCTAGTGTAGTGTAGAGTAGAGTAGTGTAGTGTAGAGTAGAGTAGAGTAGTGTAGTGTAGTGTAGAGTAGTGTAGTGTAGAGTTGTGTAGTGTAGAGTAGAGTAGTGTAGTGTATAGTAGTGTAGTGTAGTGTAGTGTAGAGTTGTGTAGAGTAGTGTAGTGTAGAGTAGTCTAGTGTAGTGTAGTGTAGTGTAGAGTAGTGTAGTGTAGTGTAAAGTAGAGTTGTGTAGAGTAGTGTAGAGTAGAGTAGTGTAGTGTAGTGTAGTGTAGTGTAGTGTAGAGTTGTGTAGAGTAGAGTAGTGTAGAGTAGTGTAGAGTAGTGTAGTGTAGACTAGAGTAGTGTAGTGTTGTGTAGTGTAGAGTAGAGTATTGTAGAGTAGTGTAGTGTAGAGTTGTGTAGAGTAGAGTAGTGTAGAGTAGTGTAGTGTAGAGTAGTGTAGTGTAGTGTAGTGTAGTGTAGAGTAGTGTAGTGTAGAGTAGTGTAGTGTAGAGTAGAGTAGAGTAGTGTAGTGTAGTGTAGAGTAGAGTAGAGTAGAGTAGTGTAGTGTAGAGTTGTGTAGAGTAGTGTAGTGTAGAGTAGTGTAGTGTAGAGTTGTGTAGTGTAGAGTAGTGTAGTGTGGAGTTGTGTAGTGTAGAGTAGAGTAGTGTAGTGTAGAGTAGAGTTGAATAGTGTAGAGTAGAGTAGTGTAGTGTAGTGTAGAGTTGTGTAGAGTAGAGGAGAGTAGTGTAGTGTAGAGTAGTGTAGTGTAGAGTTGTGTAGAGTAGTGTAGTGTAGAGTTGTGTAGTGTAGAGTAGTGTAGTGTGGAGTTGTGTAGTGTAGAGTAGAGTAGTGTAGTGTATAGTAGTGTAGTGTAGTGTAGAGTTGTGTAGAGTAGTGTAGTGTAGAGTTGTGTAGTGTAGAGTAGTGTAGTGTGGAGTTGTGTAGTGTAGAGTAGAGTAGTGTAGTGTATAGTAGTGTAGTGTAGTGTAGTGTAGAGTTGTGTAGAGTAGTGTAGTGTAGAGTAGTCTAGTGTAGTGTAGTGTAGTGTAGAGTAGTGTAGTGTAGTGTAAAGTAGAGTTGTGTAGAGTAGTGTAGTGTAGAGTAGAATAGTGTAGAGTAGTGTAGTGTAGTGTAGAGTTGTGTAGAGTAGTGTAGTGTAGAGTTGTGTAGTGTAGAGTAGTGTAGTGTAGAGTTGTGTAGTGTAGAGTAGAGTAGTGTAG
>NC_052334.1:14177648-14200774 GCF_016432855.1 Salvelinus namaycush
TTGAGGACGATCGTGATGGGGGGCCCATAACCATTAAGTGTCATTATAGAGCAAAAAGGCTGCCAGTTTATCTTCTGATCAATGCTTCTAGCTGTCAGGCAGAGGGGAAAGGAGGCTGGAGAGAGAGACTCTATCTGACAGAGAACCCAGGCTGTGTCCCAAATAGCACCCTATTGCCTACATAGTGCACTACTTTTGACCAGACCCTTATGGGCCCTGGTTAAAAGTGGTACCCTATGTAGGAAATAGAGTGCCATTTGGGATAGATCCCAGTCCTGTTGGAATAGGGCAGCTCTGCATAGAACATAATCAATCCAAATGAATACATTTACAGTGAGAAGCCTGTGATAAAACACACCGTCATGTTTATAGAATATGACAGCCAGCGCCCAGGCTGCTGCACTATATCATAGAGAGAACCAACCTTTAGTTCACTTCATTACAACGGAACGACTTGATTAGCGTAGTGTTAGCTAGCTACATAGTTGTCTTTGCTGTCCTTGTATCCAAGATAATTGTGTAGTTTAGAGAAATTTAGAGAAATTGTCGAGGTTACCTAGCCAGTTAGAGGTTACCTAGCCAGCTACACTTTCAAACAAAGTCAACAACGCAGCCACTGCTAGCCAGCCTACTTCACCAGCCAGCAGTACTATATCATTTTAGTCAATAAGATTTTTTTTTTTTTTTGCAACGTAAGCTTAACTTTCTGAACATTCGAGACGTGTAGTCCACTTGTCATTCTAATCTCCTTTGCATTAGCGTAGCCTCTTCTGTAGCCTGTCAACTATGTGTCTCCCTCTTCTCTCCTCTCTGCACAGACCATACAAACGCTTCACACCGCGTGGCCGCCGCTACTCTAACCTGGTGGTCCCAGCGCGCACGACCCACGTGGAGTTCCAGGTCTCCGGCAGCCTCTGGAACTGCCGATCTGCGGCCAACAAGGCAGAGTTCATCTCAGCCTATGCGTCCCTCCAGTCCCTCGACTTCTTGGCACTGACGGAAACATGGATTACCACTGATAACACTGCTACTCCTACTGCTCTCTCCTCGTCTGCCCACGTGTTCTCGCACACCCCGAGAGCTTCTGGTCAGCGGGGTGGTGGCACTGGGATCCTCATCTCTCCCAAGTGGACATTCTCTCTTTCTCCCCTGACCCATCTGTCTATCGCCTCCTTTGAATTCCATGCTGTCACAGTTACCAGCCCTTTCAAGCTTAACATCCTTATCATTTATCGCCCTCCAGGTTCCCTTGGAGAGTTCATCGATGAGCTTGACGCCCTGATAAGTTCCTTTCCTGAGGATGGCTCACCTCTCACAGTTCTGGGTGACTTTAACCTCCCCACGTCTACCTTTGACTCATTCCTCTCTGCCTCCTTCTTTCCACTCCTCTCCTCTTTTGACCTCACCCTCTCACCTTCCCCCCCTACTCACAAGGCAGGCAATACGCTTGACCTCATCTTTACTAGATGCTGTTCTTCCACTAATCTCACTGCAACTCCCCTCCAAGTCTCCGACCACTACCTTGTATCCTTTTCCCTCTCGCTCTCATCCAACACTTCCCACACTGCCCCTACTCGGATGGTATCGCGCCGTCCCAACCTTCGCTCTCTCTCCCCCGCTACTCTCTCCTCTTCCATCCTATCATCTCTTCCCTCTGCTCAAACCTTCTCCAACCTATCTCCTGATTCTGCCTCCTCAACCCTCCTCTCCTCCCTTTCTGCATCCTTTGACTCTCTATGTCCCCTATCCTCCAGGCCGGCTCGGTCCTCCCCTCCTGCTCCGTGGCTCGACGACTCACTGCGAGCTCACAGAACAGGGCTCCGGGCAGCCGAGCGGAAATGGAGGAAAACTCGCCTCCCTGCGGACCTGGCATCCTTTCACTCCCTCCTCTCTACATTCTCCTCTTCTGTCTCTGCTGCTAAAGCCACTTTCTACCACTCTAAATTCCAAGCATCTGCCTCTAACCCTAGGAAGCTCTTTGCCACCTTCTCCTCCCTCCTGAATCCTCCTCCCCCTCCTCCCCCCTCCTCCCTCTCTGCAGATGACTTCGTCAACCATTTTGAAAAAAAGGTCGACGACATCCGATCCTCGTTTGCTAAGTCAAACGACACCGCTGGTTC
Organism: Salvelinus namaycush; assembly: GCF_016432855.1. Lineage (NCBI taxonomy): Eukaryota > Metazoa > Chordata > Actinopteri > Salmoniformes > Salmonidae > Salvelinus > Salvelinus namaycush. Next base: position 14,179,769 of record NC_052334.1, read on the forward strand.
TGCTCACACTGCCCTACCCTGTGCTTTGACCTCTTTCTCCCCTCTCTCTCCAGATGAAATCTCGCGTCTTGTGACGGCCGGCCGCCCAACAACCTGCCCGCTTGACCCTATCCCCTCCTCTCTTCTCCAGACCATTTCCGGAGACCTTCTCCCTTACCTCACCTCGCTCATCAACTCATCCTTGACCGCTGGCTACGTCCCTTCCGTCTTCAAGAGAGCGAGAGTTGCACCCCTTCTGAAAAAACCTACACTCGATCCCTCCGATGTCAACAACTACAGACCAGTATCCCTTCTTTCTTTTCTCTCCAAAACTCTTGAACGTGCCGTCCTTGGCCAGCTCTCCCGCTATCTCTCTCAGAATGACCTTCTTGATCCAAATCAGTCAGGTTTCAAGACTAGTCATTCAACTGAGACTGCTCTTCTCTGTGTCACGGAGGCGCTCCGCACTGCTAAAGCTAACTCTCTCTCCTCTGCTCTCATCCTTCTAGACCTATCGGCTGCCTTTGATACTGTGAACCATCAGATCCTCCTCTCCACCCTCTCCGAGCTGGGCATCTCCGGCGCGGCCCACGCTTGGATTGCGTCCTACCTGACAGGTCGCTCCTACCAGGTGGCGTGGCGAGAATCTGTCTCCGCACCACGTGCTCTCACCACTGGTGTCCCCCAGGGCTCTGTTCTAGGCCCTCTCCTATTCTCGCTATACACCAAGTCACTTGGCTCTGTCATATCCTCACATGGTCTCTCCTATCATTGCTATGCAGACGACACACAATTAATCTTCTCCTTTCCCCCCTCTGATAACCAGGTGGCGAATCGCATCTCTGCATGTCTGGCAGACATATCAGTGTGGATGACGGATCACCACCTCAAGCTGAACCTCGGCAAGACGGAGCTGCTCTTCCTCCCGGGGAAGGACTGCCCGTTCCATGATCTCGCCATCACGGTTGACAACTCCATTGTGTCCTCCTCCCAGAGTGCTAAGAACCTTGGCGTGATCCTGGACAACACCCTGTCGTTCTCAACTCACATCAAGGCGGTGACCCGTTCCTGTAGGTTCATGCTCTACAACATTCGCAGAGTACGACCCTGCCTCACACAGGAAGCGGCGCAGGTCCTAATCCAGGCACTTGTCATCTCCCGTCTGGATTACTGCAACTCGCTGTTGGCTGGGCTCCCTGCCTGTGCTATTAAACCCCTACAACTCATCCAGAACGCCGCAGCCCGTCTGGTGTTCAACCTTCCCAAGTTCTCTCACGTCACCCCGCTCCTCCGCTCTCTCCACTGGCTTCCAGTTGAAGCTCGCATCCGCTACAAGACCATGGTGCTTGCCTACGGAGCTGTGAGGGGAACGGCACCTCCGTACCTTCAGGCTCTGATCAGGCCCTACACCCAAACAAGGGCACTGCGTTCATCCACCTCTGGCCTGCTCGCCTCCCTACCTCTGAGGAAGTACAGTTCCCGCTCAGCCCAGTCAAAACTGTTCGCTGCTCTGGCACCCCAATGGTGGAACAAACTCCCTCACGACGCCAGGTCAGCGGAGTCAATCACCACCTTCCGGAGACACCTGAAACCCCACCTCTTTAAGGAATACCTAGGATAGGATAAAGTAATCCTTCTAACCCCCCCCTCCCCCTTAAAAGAGTTAGATGCACTATTGTAAAGTGGTTGTTCCACTGGATATCATAAGGTGAATGCACCAATTTGTAAGTCGCTCTGGATAAGAGCGTCTGCTAAATGACTTAAATGTAAATGTAAATGTAAATACTGTATAGACATTTCAAACTGTACTAGTGCTGTATATAATCATCAGCTGATTAGATCAACTAGCCTACTGTATTAACTAGTCTACTGTATGGACTAGCCTAAAGTATCAACTAGTCTACTGTATGGACTAGCCTACTGTATCTACTAGTCTACTGTATGGACTAGCCTACTGTATCAACTAGTCTACTGTATGGACTAGCCTACTGTATCAACTAGTCTACTGTATGGACTAGCCTACTGTATCTACTAGTCTACTGTATGGACTAGCCTACTGTATCAACTAGTCTACTGTATGGACTAGCCTACTGTATCAACTAGTCTACTGTATGGACTAGCCTACTGTATCAACTAGTCTACTGTATGGACTAGCCTACTGTATCTACTAGTCTACTGTATGGACTAGCCTACTGTATCAACTAGTCTACTGTATGGACTAGCCTACTGTATCTACTAGTCTACTGTATGGACGAGCCTAGTGTATCAACTAGTCTACTGTATCAACTAGTCTACTGTATGGACTAGCCTACTGTATCAACTAGTCTACTGTATGGACTAGCCTAGTGTATCAACTAGTCTACTGTATCAACTAGTCTACTGTATGGACTAGCCTACTGTATGGACTAGCCTAGTGTATCAACTAGTCTACTGTATTAACTACTGTATCAACAAGCCTAGTGTATCAACTAGTCTACTGTATGGACTAGCCTACTGTATCAACTAGTCTACTGTATGGACTAGCCTAGTGTATCAACTAGTCTACTGTATCAACTAGTCTACTGTGTGGACTAGCCTACTGAATGGACTAGTCTAGTGTATCAACTAGTCTACTGTATCAACTAGTCTACTGTATGGACTAGCCGACTGTATCGACCAGTCTACTGTATGGACTAGCCTACTGTATCGACTAATCTACTGTATGGGCTAGCCTACTGTATCAACGAGTCTACTGTATGGACTAGCCTAGTGTATCAACTAGCCCAGAGTACGAGCTAGTAAGAGAGGCTAGTACATCTCTCTGGTAAGAAGAAGGGTGGGGGTGTATGCCTTATGATTAACGAGTCGTGGTGTGATCATAACAACATGCAGGAACTCAAGACCTTTTGTTCACCTGACCTAGAATTGCTTACTGTATGGACTAGCCTAGTGTATCAACTAGTCTACTGTATCAACTAGTCTACTGTATGGACTAGCCTACTGTATGGACTAGCCTAGTGTATCAACTAGTCTACTGTATTAACTACTGTATCAACAAGCCTAGTGTATCAACTAGTCTACTGTATGGACTAGCCTAGTGTATCAACTAGTCTACTGTATCAACTAGTCTACTGTATGGACTAGCCTACTGTATGGACTAGCCTAGTGTATCAACTAGTCTACTGTATTAACTACTGTATCAACAAGCCTAGTGTATCAACTAGTCTACTGTATGGACTAGCCTAGTGTATCAATTAGTCTACTGTATCAACTAGTCTACTGTATGGACTAGCCTACTGTATGGACTAGCCTAGTGTATCAACTAGTCTACTGTATTAACTACTGTATCAACAAGCCTAGTGTATCAACTAGTCTACTGTATCAACTAGTCTACTGTATGGACTAGCCTACTGTATCAACTAGTCTACTGTATGGACTAGCCTAGTGTATCAACTAGTCTACTGTATCAACTAGTCTACTGTGTGGACTAGCCTACTGAATGGACTAGTCTAGTGTATCAACTAGTCTACTGTATCAACTAGTCTACTGTATGGACTAGCCGACTGTATCGACCAGTCTACTGTATGGACTAGCCTACTGTATCGACTAATCTACTGTATGGGCTAGCCTACTGTATCAACGAGTCTACTGTATGGACTAGCCTAGTGTATCAACTAGCCCAGAGTACGAGCTAGTAAGAGAGGCTAGTACATCTCTCTGGTAAGAAGAAGGGTGGGGGTGTATGCCTTATGATTAACGAGTCGTGGTGTGATCATAACAACATGCAGGAACTCAAGACCTTTTGTTCACCTGACCTAGAATTGCTTTCAATCAAATGCCGACCGCATTATCTACCAAGAGGATTCTCTTCGATTATAATCACAGCCGTATATATTCCCCCCCAAGTAGACACCTCGACGGCCCTGAAAGAACTTCATTTGACTCTATGTAAACTGGAAACCACATATCCTGAGACTGCATTTATTGTAGCTGGGGATTTTAACAAGGCTAATCTGAAAACAAGGCTCCCTAAATCTTACCAGCATATCGAATGCGCTACCCGGGCTGGCAAAACCCTGGATCATTGTTATTCTAACTTCCTCGACGCATACAAAGCCCTCCCTCGCCCTCCTTTCGACAAATCTGACCACGACTTTATTTTGTTGCTCCCAGCCTATAGACAGAAACTAAAACAGGAAACGCCTGTGCTCAGGTCTGTTCAACGCTGGTCCGACCAATCTGATTCCGCGCTTCAAGATTGCTTCGATCAAGTGGACTGGGATATTTTTATTTATTTATTTCAAGTTTATTTAACCAGGTAGGCTAGTTGAGAACAAGTTCTCATTTGCAACTGCGACCTGGCCAAGATAAAACAAAGCAGTTAGACACATACAACAACACAGAGTTACACATGGAATAAACAAAACATACAGTCAATAATACAGTAGAACAAAGAAAACAAAAAGTCTATATACAGTGAGTGCAAATGAGGTAAGATAAGGGAGGTAAGGCAATAAATAGGCCATGGTGGCGAAGTAATTACAATATAGCAATTAAACACTGGAATGGTAGATCTGCAGAAGATGAATGTGCAAGTAGAGATACCGGGGTGCAAAGGAGCAAGATAAATAAATAAATACAGTATGGGGATGAGGTAGGTAGATAGCTGGGCTGTTTACAGATGGGCTATGTACAGGTGCAATGATCTGTGAGCTGCTGTGACAGCTGGTGCTTAAAGCTAGTGAGGGAGATATGAGTCTCCAGTTTCAGAGATTTTTGAAGTTTGTTCCAGTCATTAGCAGCAGAGAACTGGAAGGAAAGACGACCAAAGGAGGAATTGGCTTTGGGGGTGACCAGTGAGATATACCTGCTGGAGCGCGTGCTACGAGTGGGTGCTGCTATGGTGACCAGTGAGCTGAGATAAGGCGGGGCTTTACCTAGCAGAGACTTGTAGATAACCTGTAGCCAGTGGGTTTGGCGACGAGTATGAAGCGAGGGCCAACCAACGAGAGCGTACAGGTCGCATTGGTGGGTAGTGTATGGGGCTTTGGTGACAAAACGGATGGCACTGTGATAGACTGCATTCAGTTTGTTGAGTAGAGTGTTGGAGGCTATTTTATAGACGACATCACCGAAGTCGAGGATCGGTAGGATGGTCAGTTTTATGAGGGTATGTTTGGCAGCATGAGTGAAGGATGCTTTGTTGCGATATAGGAAGCCGATTCTAGATTTAATTTTGGATTGGAGATGCGAGTCTGGAAGGAGAGTTTACAATCTAACCAGACACCTAGGTATTTGTAGTTGTCCACGTATTCTAAGTCAGAGCCGTCCAGAGTAGTGATGCTGGACGGGCGAGCCGGTGCAGGCAGTGATCGGTTGAATAGCATGCATTTAGTTTTACTTGCGTTTAAGAGCAGTTGGAGGCCACGGAAGGAGAGTTGTAGGCATTGAAGCTCGTCTGGAGTGTAGTTAACACAGTGTCCAAAGAGGGGCCAGAAGGATACAGAATGGTGTCGTCTGCGTAGAGGTGTATCAGAGAATCACCAGCAGCAAGAGCAACATCATTGATGTATACAGAGAAGAGAGTCGGCCCAAGGATTGAACCCTGTGGCACCCCCATAGAGACTGCAAGAGGTCCGGACAACAGGCCCTCCGATTTGACACACTGAACTCTATCAGAGAAGTAGTTGGTAAACCAGGCGAGGCAATCATTTGAGAAACCAAGGCTGTCGAGTCTGCCAATAAGAATGTGGTGATTGAGAGAGTCGAAAGCCTTGACCAGATCGATGAATACGGCTGCACAGTAATGTCTCTTATCGATGGCGGTTATGATGTCGTTTAGGACTTTGAGCGTGGCTGAGGTGCACCCATGACCAGGTCGGAAACCAGATTGCATAGCGGAGAAGGTACGGTGGGATTCAAAATGGTCGGTAATCTGTTTGTTAACTTGGCTTTCGAAGACCTTAGAAAGACAGGGTAGGATAGATATAGGTCTGTAGCAGTTTGGGTCTAGAGTGTTCGCTGAGATCTTGATTGAAAACAGCAGAGGTGTATTTGGAGGGCGAGTTAGTTAGGATGACATCTATGAGGGTGCCCGTGTTTATGGATTTGGAGTTGTACCTGGTAGGTTCATTGATAATTTGTGTGAGATTGAGGGCATCAAGCTTAGATTGTAGGATGGCCGGGGTGTTAAGCATGTCCCAGTTTAGGTCACCTAGTAACACGAGCTCAGAAGATAGATGGGGGGCAATCAATTCACATATCGTATCGATGGCACAGCTGGGGGCAGAGGGAGGTCTATAGCAAGCGGCAACTTGTTTCTGGATAGGTGAATTTTTAGAAGTAGAATCTCGAATTGTTTGGGTACAGACTTGGATAGTAATGGATAGTAGACTTGGATAGTAAAAAAAGGAGCAGGTTTCTGGGCACGATAGCATAGATTCAAGGCATAGTGTACAGACAAAGGTAAGGTAGGATGTGAGTACATTGGAGGTAAACCTAGGCATTGAGTAATGATGAGAGAGATATAGTCTCTGGAGACGTTTAAACCAGGTGATGTCAGGTGATATGTTCCGGATAGCGTCGAACAACAACATTGATGTATACGCTGATTCGGTGAGCGAGTTAATTAGCAAGTGCATCGGTAATGTTGGACCCACATTAAAACCTTCCCCAACCAGAAACCGTGGAATGATGGCAGCATTCGCGCAAAACTGAAAGCGCGAACCACTGCTTTTAATCAGGGCAAGGCTACCGGAAACATGACCGAATACAAACAGTGTAGCTATTCCCTCCGCAAGGCAATCAAACAAGCTAAGCGTCAGTATAGAGACAAAGTAGAGTCACAATTCAACGGCTCAGATACGAGAGGTATGTGGTAGGGTCTACAGTCAATCACGGATTACAAAAAGAAAACCCGCCCCGTCGCGGACCAGGATGTCTTGCTCCCAGACAAAATAAACAGCTTCTTTGCTCGCTTTGAGGACAATACAGTGCCACCGACATGGCCCGCTACCAAAACCTGCGGGCTCTCCTTCACCGCAGCCAACGTGAGTAAAACATTTAAACGTGTTAACCCTCACAAGGCTGCCGGCCCAGACGGCATCCTTAGCCGCGTCCTCAGAGCATGCGCAGACCAGCTGGCTGGTGTGTTTATGGACATATTCAATCAATCCCTATCCCAGTCTGCTGTTCCCACATGCTTCAAGAGGGCCATTGTTCCTGTTCCAAAGAAAGCTAAGGTAACTGAGCTAAACGACTATCGCCCCATAGCACTCACTTCGGTCATCATGAAGTGCTTTGAGAGACTAGTCAATGATCATATCACCTCCACCCTACCTGACACCCTAGACCCACTCCAATTTGCTTACCGCCCCAATAGGTCCACAGACGACGCAATCGCAATCACACTGCAAACTGCCCTAACCCATCTGGACAAGAGGAGTACCTATGTAAGAATGCTGTTCATCGACTACAGCTCAGCATTTAACACCATAGTACCCTCCAAACTCGTCATTAAGCTCAAGACCCTGGGTCTCGACCCCGCCCTGTGCAACTGGGTCCTGGACTTTCTGACGGGACGCCCCCAGGTGGTGAGGGTAGGAAACAACATCTCCACCCCGCTGATCCTCAACACTGGGGACCCACAAGGGTGTGTTCTCAGCCCTCTCCTGTACTCCCTGTTCACCCATGACTGCATGGCCATGCACGCCTTCAACTCAATCATCAAGTTTGCAGACGACAATACAGTGGTAGGCTTGATTACCAACAACGACGAGACGGCCTACAGGGAGGAGGTGAGGGCCCTTGGATGTGGTGTCAGGAAAATAACCTCACACTCAACGTCAACAAAACAAAGGAGATGATCGTGGACTTCAGGAAACAGCAGAGGGAGCACCGCCCTATCCACATCAACAGGACAGTAGTGGAGAAGTGGAAAGTTTTAAGTTCCTCGGCGTACACATCACGGACAAACTGAAATGGTCCACCCACACAGACAGTGTGGTGAAGAAGGCGCAACAGTGCCTCTTCAACCTCAGGAGGCTGAAGAAATTTGGCTTGTCACCAAAAACACTCACAAAATCGAGAGCATTCTGTCTGGCTGTATCACCGCCTGGTACGGCAACTGCTCCGCCCACAACCGTAAGGCTCTCCAGAGGGTAGTGAGGTCTGCACAAGGCATACTGACTCAAATCTCTAGCCACTTAATAATTAAAAATTGGATGTAATAAATGTATCACTAGTCACTTTAAACAATGGCACTTTATATAATGTTTCCACACCCTACATTACTCATCTCATATGTATATACTGTACTCTATACCATCTACTGCATCTTGCCTATGCCGTTTGGCCATCGCTCATCCATATATTTATATGTACATATTCTTATTCATTCCTTTCCACGTGTGTGTATAAGGTAGTTGTTGTGAAATTGGTAGATTACTTGTTAGATATTAATGCATGCACAAGCATTATGCTACACTCACATTAACATCTGCTAACCATGTGTATGTGACCAATGCAATTTGATTTGATTTGATTTGTATCAACTAGCCTACTGTATCAACTAGTCTACTGTATGGACTATCCTACTGTATTAACTAGCCTACTGTATCAACTAGCCTACTGTATCAACAAGCCTACTGTGTCAACTAGTCTACTGAATGGACTAGGCCAAACTGTTCTGAAAAGCAAGAGGGTTGCTACACACTTAGAAAAAAGGGTTCCAAAAGGGTTCTCCAGCTGTCCACATAGGACAACCCTTTTCGGTTCCAGGTAGAACCCTTTAGGGTTCTATGTAGAACCATCTGTGGAAAGGGTTCAAGATGGAACCCAAAAGAGTTCTACCTGGAACCAAAAAGGGTTCTTCAAACGGTTCTCCTATGGGGACAGCCGAAGTACCCTTGAAGGTAATTTTTTCTGGGAGTGTAGGGTAGGCTGGCAGGTAGTCTATCTAGCGTTTAAGAGCGTTGGGCTGAAAGGTCGCTGGTTTGAATCCTCGAGTCAACTAGGTGAAAAATCTGTCGATGTGCCCTTGAGCACTTAACCCTAATTGCTCCTGTAAGTCACTCTGGATAAGAGGGTCTGCAAAATGACTGTAAAAATGCTTATGATCAGACTAATGGTATTGTTGTTAACCTCCTGTAGCTGGTCGGATAGCGAGGCTAACCCCTGAATTTTTTTCTACTCAGTGAGGATTTGGCAGGAACTGCTCCTTCCTTCAGTGTCTCCATCTGTTACCATCCAGCATTCCTTCAAAGTCAAACAGGTTGCAGCAGCCAGCCAGCAGCGTCTAACACAATTAATCAAACATGCCACGCCGATAGTGATGCACATAATATTTTACACAAGATCTTTACTGAAAGTTTTAGCTTAAAGCAATGAAACACTGGCTGAATGCACTGACTGCTCAGGAGACTAGATTAGAAACAGTTCTGGTAGACCATCAACAGCAAGAAACACATTTGGACCATGAATGTAAAAAAAATCTGTCTTTCCTATACGCAGAATGCAACATGCATTTTTTCAAGGTATCCACAAACACAGAAATCGGTAAGCGTTAATTTATATGAACTCTATGTTCATAAGGCATAAATTACACATCATAAATAAACATGACATGGTTGTCTAATAAAAGTATGTTTGGATAAATAGGAAGAGAATGTTTGATGTATAAAACAGACTGAATATTAACCGCAGCAACTCTTCCTGTCTGTCTGTCTGTCTGTCTGTCTGTCTGTCTGTCTGTCTGTCTGTCTGTCTGTCTGTCTGTCTGTCTGTCTGTCTGTCTGTCTGTCTGTCTGTCTGTCTGTCTGTCTGTCTGTCTGTCTGTCTGTCTGTCTGTCTGTGGCCAAGTATGTTTTGTGACAAAACACCTCCAAAAGAACTGTAAGCATCCTCTGGTTCCAAATAAATGTTTATTCTGTACTGATAAAAAAAATGACCTAACACATGCAGCTGTGCAACAGGGAGATATGTAAATTTCTCTCTCCCTTTTTCAAGCTTATCTTCATATCAAATATCCTTGGAGATTTTAGACTTCAGAAGCATGAGAGTGAGATTGTATGCCGAGGTCTACAGGAAAAACCCTGCCTTTTCAGTCACATGGCAAACGCAAATACCATCATCTTTTTAAGCTCTCATGTATATCAAAGAGAAACATTTATATCTGAGGCCTTGTACTGCCAAATCGGGCAGCACAAATCATATAGAATAGAATGCTCGCGGTGTAAACTACACTACGTACACATGTCTGAGACTGAACCGGCTTGTTATTTCTCACAGTATATGACATTTGGGGGAATTAAGAGCAAGGCTGAGGAGGCAGCGGAGCAAAAGGAAGAGAGAGAGAGAGAGAGAGAGAGAGAGAGAGAGAGAGAGAGAGAGAGAGAGAGAGAGAGAAGCTCTTGTGTAGCTGCCATCAGTGGCTGTTGAGTGAGACATGCTTCAAAGTACAGTCAGCACCACTACAGTGGAAACGTAACAAACCATGATACATTGTTATTGTGCTACTGTAACAACCAAGGAACTCAGGGCTGGGAAACACTGTGACTGAAACCATCATCTACCATCAGAATAGACGAAGGACTACGAGTTAATGTAGTGTTGTTTTGTGACATCTATAAAAAATGATCTGTTCAGATTGGTATTATCATAGATTCATTCATCTTAATTAAATTAACTCAGATTGAATAGTAAATGTGTACTGTCCACTCTCTATTTAATCACGTCTGATGTTTATACTACAGTTGGCTATGTCTGATATTTTCTCGCTAAATAAATAGAAATATTACTGCAGCTCTACTATAAATATTTGTATACATAAAAATATCATACTCTCTTAGAAAAAATGCTTCTGGATAGAACCAAAAATGTTTTTATGCTTGCTTCATACACAGTATTGCACCCCTTAAGGTTCCATTTAGAACCTAAATTGGTTCCATATAGAATCTTATATGGATCCCAAGGGTTCTATATGGAATCAATTTTGGTTCAGTGAAGAAGAACCCCTGGGGTTCTGATCAAAGAAACCTACAAAAGGGTTCTATATAAAACCTTCAGGGGTGCCATATATGAAGCAAGCAATGGAACCCTTTTTGGAAGAGTTTACCAGATTTCTGACATCCATACGACCAAATTCAAATTAAACCCGTAAATAGTTTCAGAAATGGTTTAATATAGCGTTTGTATAGCTAACAGATCCAAGATTCCATTAGAGCATTTTTTTTTTTTTTTTTAAATCAAATAATTAAACAATGCTCTTTTATGGAAACTACTTCAATCACCTTCCCCATTCAAATCTTGTAGCACTTTGCTAATTAATTCTATTGAAACGAGCCTAATTAAATTGGCCTAATATGAAGCAGCTGACTGCCATCTCTGCACACAGATACAAAGCTTGTTAATAGTCAGGTTATCTGGCCAGTCCACAGCCACTGTGACAAGCCTCATTACTACAGTACAGCCTCTCCCTCTCTCCCTTTGCTCCCTGCTTTCAGCAGCAGCAGCCTGGGAAATACCAGCTAGGAATTCCCACAATAAAAACGAAATACAACACAATGTAAACAAAAGCACTACTTTTTTTCTGAGGTGTGGAGTACTTTCTTTTTCGCCCCTAAATGGTGAGCGATTTGTTCGTATTGTCATTTTTTTTAAATAAAAGAACATTTTGAGTTCCTCTTTTAAGCACCATCCTTTTCAAGGCAGGCCCCAATTAAACACGTTCACACAAAGAGTTTTGGAGAGGCAGCGGTCCTCCTCAGTCCTCAGCCATGGCAGGTTCCCATGACAGAATGGGAATTCCTTGACTCTGGAGTCACGGCTCCACAGCTCTGAAGCAGGCAGCTCTGCGCTGTAGCCGCAGGACTGCCAGGCTCTGGGGAGAGGCGCAGCCTTGCTTTGTTCTGCTAATCTGCAGCCTGGATCCTCCGAAGTGGAGTGGCAGCACTTCAACTGCAGGCCCGGAGAAGGGAAGAGGGGAAGAGGGGAAGGGAAGAAGAGAGGGGGACTGCTGCCTTTCACTACTTGAATGAATGCCACCTCCATCTCATGATGATGACGCAAACCCCATGTGCTCTGAACATTAATGTGTATTAGCAGCATAGAACATGATATGTTTTAATATAAGAAAATACACAAAAGAGAATACAGATGAGAAAGACTTTCAGAGTCAGTCCTGAATTAAATCAAATCAAATCAAATTACAGCAAAATGGTCCTAAAACTCAATAACTAGGCTACATGTAAACAAAAAGTGAGAAGTGAGCAGCATTCCATCCATGTTGTGCACTGCCATGTCTACCACTATCAGCTGTGTGTCCAAGAATAGAACCATTCTAGTCACAGAGACACCATGTAACACCAGGTGAGAATCTGTTTGGGAAATGTAATGTAATATCCTCATTCAACACAGACAGACAGTGTGCTTCTCTGCAAGGCTAGATGCTGCTGTAATACACTGCATCAGGATACAGTCATACAGTCACATCAGGACAAAGTCACATCAAGACACAGTCATACAGTCACATCAGGACACAGTCATACAGTCATATCAGGAGACAGTCATACAGTCACATTAGGACACAGTCATACCGTCATATCAGGAGACAGTCATACAATCACAATGAGGACACAGCCATACAGTCACATCAAGACACAGTCATACAGTCACATTAGGACACAGTCATACAGTCACATCAGGACACAGTCATACATTCACATTAGGACACAGTCATACCGTCATATCAGGAGACAGTCATACATTCACAATGAGGACACAGCCATACAGTCACATCAGGACACAGTCATATCAGGACACAGTCATACAGTCATATCAGGAGACAGTCATACATTCACATTAGGACACAGTCATACCATCATATCAGGAGACAGTCATACAATCACAATGAGGACACAGCCATACAGTCACATCAGGACACAGTCATACATTCACATTAGGACACAGTCATACAGGCATATCAAGAGACAGTCATACAGTTACAATGAGGACACAGTCATACAGTCACATCAGGACAAAGTCATATCAGGACACAGTCATACAGTCACATCAGGAGACAGTCACATCAGGACACGGTCATACAGTCATATCAGGACACGGTCATATAGTCACATCAGGACACGGTCATACAGTCACATCAGGACACAGACACGCAGTCACATCAGGACACAGTCATACAGTCTCATCAGGACACGCAGTCACATCAGGATACAGTCACATCAGGACACTGTCACATCAGGATACAGTCACATCAGGACACTGTCACATCAGGATACAGTCACATCAGGACACTGTCACATCAGGACACAGACACACAGTCACATCAGGACACAGCCACACAGTCACATCAGGACACAGTCATACAGTCACATCAGGACACAGTCATACAGTCACATCAGGAGACAGTCACATCAGGACACGGTCATACAGTCACATCAGGACACAGTCATGCAGTCACATCAGGACACGGTCATATAGTCACATCAGGAGACACAGTCACATCAGGATACAGTCACATCAGTACACAGGCATACAGTCACATCAGCAGACAGTCATACAGTCTCATCAGGACACAGTCATACAGTCACATCAGGACACTGCCGCACAGTCACATCAGGAGACAGTCATGCAGTCACATCAGGACATAGTCATACAGTCACATCAGGAAACGGTCATACAGTCACATCAAGACACAGTCATGTAGTCACATCAGGACACGGTCATATAGTCACATCAGGAGACACAGTCACATCAGGATACAGTCACATCAGGACACAGTCACATCAGTACACAGGCATACAGTCACATCAGGAGACAGTCATACAGTCTCATCAGGACACAGTCATACAGTCACATCAGGACACTGCCGCACAGTCACATCAGGACACAGTCATACAGTCACATCAGGACACAGTCATACAGACACATCAGGAAACGGTCATACAGTCACATCAGGACACAGTCATGCAGTCACATCAGGACACGGTCATATAGTCACATCAGGAGACACAGTCACATCAGGATACAGTCACATCAGGACACAGTCATACAGTCACATCAGGACACTGCCGCACAGTCACATCAGGACACAGTCATACAGTCACATCAGGACACAGTCATACAGTCACATCAAGACACAGTCATACAGTCACATCAAGAGACAGTCATACAGTCACATCAGTAGACAGTCATACAGTCACATCAGGACACAGACAAACAGTCACAGCAGGACACAGACAAACAGTCACATCAGGACACAGACAAACAGTCACATCAGGACACAGACACACAGTCACATCGGGACACAGTCATACAATCACATCAGGACACAGTCACATCAGGATACAGTCACATCAGGACACAGCCACACAGTCACATCAGGACACAGTCATACAGTCACATCAGGACACAGTCATACAGTCACATCAGGACACAGACACACAGTCACATCAGGACACAGTCATACAGTCACATCACAGCAAAACCAAAGGAACAGTGTTGAGCTACTTCATCTTATTTATAGGGACAGCAAAACCCACAGGAACAGTGTTGAGTTACTTCATCTTATTTATAGGGACAGCAAAACCCACAGGAACAGTGTTGATGCTTCATCTTATTTATAGGGACAGCAAAACCACAGGAACAGTGTTGAGCTACTTCATCTTATTTATAGGGACACAAAACCCACAGGAACAGTGTTGCTACTTCATCTTATTTATAGGGACAGCAAACCCACAGGAACGTGTTGACTACTTCATCTATTTTATAGGGACAGCAAAACCCACAGGAACAGTGTTGAGCTCCTTCATCTTATTTAAAGGGACAGCAAACCCACAGGAACAGTGTTGAGCTACTTCATCTTATTTATAGGGACAGCAAAACCCCAGGAACAGTGTTGAGCTACTTCATCTTATTTATAGGGACAGCAAAACCCAAAGGAACAGTGTTGAGCTACTTCATCTTTTTAAAGGCACAAAACCCACAGGAACAGTGTTGAGCTACTTCATCTTATTTATAGGGACAGCAAAACCCACAGGAACAGTGTTGAGCTACTTCATCTTATTTATAGGGACAGCAAAACCCACAGGAACAGTGTTGAGCTACTTCATCTTATTTATAGGGACAGCAAAACCCACAGGAACAGTGTTGAGCTACTTCATCTTATTTATAGGGACAGCAAAACCCAAGGAACAGTGTTGACTACTTCATCTTATTTATAGGGACAGCAAAACCCAAGGAACAGTGTTGAGCTACTTCATCTTATTTATAGGGACAGCAAAACCCCAGGAACAGTGTTGAGCTACTTCATCTTATTTATAGGGACAGCAAAACCCACAGGAACAGTGTTGAGCTACTTCATCTTATTTATAGGGACAGCAAAACCCACAGGAACAGTGTTGAGCTACTTCATCTTATTTATAGGGACAGCAAAACCCACAGGAACATGTTGAGCTACTTCATCTTATTTATAGGGACAGACAAACCCAAAGGAACAGTTTGAGCTACTTCATCTTATTTATAGGGACAGCAAAACCCACAGGAACAGTGTTGAGCTACTTCATCTTATTTATAGGGACAGCAAAACCCAAAGGAACAGTGTTGAGCTACTTCATCTTATTATAGGGACGCAAAACCCACAGGAACAGTGTTGAGTTACTTCATCTTATTTATAGGGACGCAAAACCCACAGGAACAGTGTTGAGCTACTTCATCTTATTATAGGGACAGCAAAACCCACAGGAACAGTGTTGAGCTACTTCATCTTATTTAAAGGGACAGCAAAACCCACAGGAACAGTGTGAGCTACTTCATCTTATTTATAGGGACAGCAAACCCACAGGAACGTGTTGAGCTACTTCATCTTATTTATAGGGACAGCAAAACCCACAGGAACAGTGTTGAGTTACTTCATCTTATTTATAGGGACAGCAAAACCCACAGGAACAGTGTTGAGCTACTTCATCTTATTTATAGGGACAGCAAAACCCAAAGGAACAGTGTTGAGCTACTTCATCTTATTTAAAGGGACAGCAAAACCCACAGGAACAGTGTTGAGCTACTTCATCTTATTTATAGGGACAGCAAAACCCACAGGAACAGTGTTGAGCTACTTCATCTTATTTATAGGGACAGAAAAACCCAAAGGAACAGTGTTGAGCTACTTCATCTTATTTAAAGGGACAGCAAAACCCACAGGAACAGTGTTGAGCTACTTCATCTTATTTATAGGGACAGCAAAACCCACAGGAACAGTGTTGAGCTACTTCATCTTATTTATAGGGACAGCAAAACCCACAGGACAGTGTTGAGCTACTTCATCTTATTTATAGGGACAGCAAAACCCACAGGAACAGTGTTGAGCTACTTCATCTTATTTATAGGGACAGCAAAACCCAAAGGAACAGTGTTGAGCTACTTCATCTTATTTATAGGGACGCAAAACCCAAGGAACAGTGTTGAGCTACTTCATCTTATTTATAGGGACAGCAAAACCCACAGGAACAGTGTTGAGCTACTTCATCTTATTTATAGGGACAGCAAAACCCACAGGAACAGTGTTGAGCTACTTCATCTTATTTATAGGGACAGCAAAACCCACAGGAACAGTGTTGCTACTTCATCTTATTTATAGGGACAGCAAAACCCACAGGAACAGTGTTGAGCTACTTCATCTTATTTATAGGGACAGCAAAACCAAAGGAACAGTGTTGAGCTACTTCATCTTATTTATAGGGACAGCAAAACCCAAAGGAACATTGTTGAGCTACTTCATCTTATTTATAGGGACAGCAAAACCCACAGGAACAGTGTTGAGCTACTTCATCTTATTTATAGGGACAGCAAAACCACAAGGAACAGTGTTGAGCTACTTCATCTTATTTATAGGGACAGCAAAACCCACAGGACAGTGTTGAGCTACTTCATCTTATTTATAGGGACAGCAAAACCCAACAGACAGTGTTGAGCTACTTCATCTTATTATAGGGACAGCAAAACCCACAGGAACAGTGTTGAGCTACTTCATCTTATTTATAGGGACAGCAAAACCCACAGGAACAGTGTTGAGCTACTTCATCTTATTTATAGGGACAGCAAAACCCACAGGAACAGTGTTGAGTTACTTCATCTTATTTATAGGGACAGCAAAACCCACAGGAACGTGTTGAGCTACTTCATCTTATTTATAGGGACAGCAAAACCCACAGGAACAGTGTTGAGCTACTTCATCTTATTTATAGGGACAGCAAAACCCAAGGAACAGTGTTGAGCTACTTCATCTTATTTAAAGGGACAGCAAAACCCACAGGAACAGTGTTGAGCTACTTCATCTTATTTATAGGGACAGCAAAACCCACAGGAACAGTGTTGAGCTACTTCATCTTATTTATAGGGACAGCAAAACCCACAGGAACAGTGTTGAGCTACTTCATCTTATTTATAGGGACAGCAAAACCCACAGGAACAGTGTTGAGCTACTTCATCTTATTTATAGGGACAGCAAAACCCACAGGAACAGTGTTGAGCTACTTCATCTTATTTATAGGGACAGCAAAACCCACAGGAACAGTGTTGAGCTACTTCATCTTATTTATAGGGACAGCAAAACCCAAAGGAACAGTGTTGAGCTACTTCATCTTATTTATAGGACAGCAAAACCCACAGGAACAGTGTTGAGCTACTTCATCTTATTTATAGGGACAGCAAAACCCAAAGGAACATGTTGAGCTACTTCATCTTATTTATAGGGACAGCAAAACCACAGGAACAGTGTTGAGCTACTTCATCTTATTTATAGGGACAGCAAAACCCACAGGAACAGTGTTGAGCTACTTCATCTTATTTATAGGGACAGCAAAACCCAAAGGATCAGTGTTGAGCTACTTCATCTTATTTATAGGGACAGCAAAACCCACAGGAACAGTGTTGAGTTACTTCATCTTATTTATAGGGACAGCAAAACCCACAGGAACAGTGTTGAGCTACTTCATTTATTTATAGGGACAGCAAAACCCAAAGGAACAGTGTTGAGCTACTTCATCTTATTTAAAGGGACAGCAAAACCCACAGGAACAGTGTTGAGCTACTTCATCTTATTTATAGGGACAGCAAAACCCAAAGGAACAGTGTTGAGCTACTTCTATTATTTATAGGGACAGCAAAACCCACAGGAACAGTGTTGAGCTACTTCATCTTATTTATAGGGACAGCAAAACCCAAGGAACAGTGTTGAGCTACTTCATCTTATTTATAGGGACAGCAAAACCCAGGAACAGTGTTGAGCTACTTCATCTTATTTATAGGGACAGCAAAACCCAAGGAACAGTGTTGAGCTACTTCATCTTATTTATAGGGACAGCAAAACCCACAGGAACAGTGTTGAGCTACTTCATCTTATTTATAGGGACAGCAAAACCCAAAGGAACAGTGTTGAGCTACTTCATCTTATTTATAGGGACAGCAAAACCCACAGGAACAGTGTTGAGCTACTTCATCTTATTTATAGGGACAGCAAAACCCACAGGAACAGTGTTGAGCTACTTCATCTTATTTATAGGGACAGCAAAACCCACAGGAACAGTGTTGAGCTACTTCATCTTATTTATAGGGCAGCAAAACCCACAGGAACAGTGTTGAGTTACTTCATCTTATTTATAGGGACAGCAAAACCCACAGGAACAGTGTTGAGCTACTTCATCTTATTTATAGGGACAGCAAACCACAAGGAACAGTGTTGAGCTACTTCATCTTATTTATAGGGACAGCAAAACCCACGGAACAGTGTTGAGCTACTTCATCTTATTTATAGGGACAGCAAAACCCACAGGAACAGTGTTGGATCACTTCATCTTATTTATAGGGACAGCAAAACCACAGGAACAGTGTTGAGCTACTTCATCTTATTTATAGGGACAGCAAAACCCACAGGAACAGTGTTGAGCTACTTCATCTTATTTATAGGGACAGCAAAACCCACAGGAACAGTGTTGAGCTACTTCATCTTATTTATAGGGACAGCAAAACCCAAAGAACAGTGTTAGCTACTTCATCTTATTTATAGGGACAGCAAAACCCACAGGAAACTGTTGAGCTACTTCATCTTATTTATAGGGACAGCAAAACCACAGGAACAGTGTTGAGCTACTTCATCTTATTTATAGGGACAGCAAAACCCACAGGAAACAGTGTTGAGCTACTTCATCTTATTTATAGGGACAGCAAAACCCACAGGAACAGTGTTGAGCTACTTCATCTTATTTATAGGGACAGCAAAACCCAAAGGAACAGTGTTGAGCTACTTCATCTTATTTATAGGACAGCAAAACCCAAAGGAACAGTGTTGAGCTACGTCTTATTTATAGGGACAGCAAAACCCACAGGAACAGTGTTGAGCTACTTCATCTTATTTATAGGGACAGCAAAACCCACAGGAACAGTGTTGAGTTACTTCATCTTATTTATAGGGACAGCAAAACCCACAGGAACAGTGTTGAGCTACTTCATCTTATTTATAGGGACAGCAAAACCCACAGGAACAGTGTTGAGCTACTTCATCTTATTTTAGGGACAGCAAAACCCACAGGAACAGTGTTGAGCTACTTCATCTTATTTATAGGGACAGCAAAACCCACAGGAACAATGTTGAGCTACTTCATCTTATTTATAGGGACAGCAAAACCCCAGGAACAGTGTTGAGCTACTTCATCTTATTTATAGGACAGCAAAACCCAAGGAACAGTGTTGAGCTACTTCATCTTATTTATAGGGACAGCAAAACCCAAAGGAACAGTGTTGAGCTACTTCATCTTATTTATGGGACAGCAAAACCCACAGGAACAGTGTTGAGCTACTTCATCTTATTTATAGGGACAGCAAAACCCAAAGGAACAGTGTTGAGCTACTTCATCTTATTTATAGGGACAGCAAAACCCAAAGGAACAGTGTTGAGCTACTTCATCTTATTTATAGGGACAGCAAAACCCACAGGAACAGTGTTGAGCTACTTCATCTATTTATAGGGACAGCAAAACCCACAGGAACAGTGTGAGCTACTTCATCGTATTTATAGGGACAGCAAAACCAAAGGAACAGTGTTGAGCTACTTCATCTTATTTATAGGGACAGCAAAACCCAAAGGAACAGTGTTGAGTTACGTCATCTTATTTATAGGGACAGCAAAACCCACAGGAGCAGTGTTGAGCTACTTCATCTTATTTATAGGGACAGCAAAACCCTCAGGAACAGTGTTGAGTTACTTCATCTTATTTATAGGGACAGCAAAACCCACAGGAACAGTGTTGAGCTACTTCATCTTATTTATAGGGACAGCAAAACCCAAAGGAACAGTGTTGAGCTACTTCATCTTATTTATAGGGACAGCAAAACCCAAAGGAACAGTGTTGAGCTACTTCATCTTATTTATAGGGACAGCAAAACCCATATGTCAGGATAAATAGCAGCAATAGTGCAATTGGTTCACTAATGCCATGCTTTCATTGTTTATTCCTGTTCTGTGGTATCATTTACATTCAGCTGTGTGACTGTGTCCTGATGTGACTGTGTCCTGATGTGACTGTATGACTGTGTCCTGATGTGACTGTGTCCTGATGTAACTGCATGACTGTCTCCTGATGTGACTGTGTCCTAATGTGACTGTATGACTGTCTCCTGATGTGACTGTATGACTGTGTCTTGATGTGACTGTGTGACTGTGTCCTGATGTGACTGTATGACTGTATCCTGATATGACTGTGTCCTGATGTGACTGTATGACTGTGTCCTGATGTGACTGTTTGTCTGTGTCCTGATGTGACTGTTTGTCTGTGTCCTGATGTGACTGTATGACTATGTCCTGATGTGACTGTATGACTGTGTCCTGATGTGACTGTGTGGCTGTGTCCTGATGTGACTGTGTCCTGATGTGACTGTATGACTGTCTCTTGATGTGACTGTATGACTGTGTCCTGATATGACTGTGTCCTGATGTGACTGTATGACTGTCTCTTGATGTGACTGTATGACTGTGTTCTT
>NC_052334.1:14200874-14208374 GCF_016432855.1 Salvelinus namaycush
GGGAGAGGCTCTGGGTACGAGGGCTTGTTGCCACAAATCATTACTCTGTCACCAGGAGTCATGACTTACTACAGTGCCTTCAGAAAGTATTCATACCTCTTGACTTATTCCACATTTTGTTGTCTAACAGCCTGAATAAAATATTTAAAATATATATTTTCCTCACCCATCGCACACAAAAAAACATAATGACAGAGTAAACATGTTTTTTTGTTTGTTGCTAATTTATTGCAAATTAAATACATAAATATCTCATTTACATAAGTATTTACACCCCTGAGTCAATATGTCCTAGAAGCACCTTTGGCAGCAATTACAGCTTTCAGTCGTCTTGGATATGTCTGTATTTGGGGAGTTTTTCCCATTCTTCCTTGCAGATTTTCTCAAGCTCTGTTAAGTTAGATGTGGAGTGGTGATGAACAGCAATCTTCCAGTCTTTACACAGATTTTCAATGGGATTCAAGTCTGGGCTTAGCTTTGGCTTGTATGCTTGGGGTCATTGTCCTGTTGGAACATAAATCTTCGCCCCAGTCTAAGGTCGTTTGCACTCTGAAGCAGGTTCTCATTAAAGATTTGCCTGTATTATTGTTTTCTCTATCCTTACCATTCTCCAAATCCTTACCGCTGAAAAGCATCCCTATAGCATGATGCTGCCACCACCATGCTTCGCGGTAGGGATGGTGTTAGACAGGTGATGAGCTGTGCCTGGTTTTCTCCAGACATAGCGCTTTGCATTCAGGCCAAAGAGTACAAAAACAAATCTCATCAGACCACAGAATCTTTTGCCTTATGCTCTCAGTCTTTCACATGCCTTTTTGCAAACTCCAGGCGTGCTGTCATGTGCCTTTTTCTCAGGAGTGGCTTCCATCTGGCCACTCTCACATAAAGCCCAGATTGGTGAAGTGCTGAGGAGACTGTTGTTCTTCTGGCAGGTTCTCCCATCTCAGCCAAGGAACTCTGTAGTTCTGTCAGCGTGGTCATTGGTTATTGGTCCCCTACCTGACCAAGGTCCTTCTTGCCCGGTTGCTCAGTTTGGTCAGACGGCAAGCTTTAGGCAGAGTCACAGTAGTTCTATATACAGTGGGGAGAACAAGTATTTGATACACTGCCGATTTTGCAGGTTTTCCTACTTACAAAGCATGTAGAGGTCTGTAATTTTTACCATAGGTACACTTCAACTGTGAGAGACGAAATCTAAAAAAAAGAGACGGAATCTAGAAGAAAAAAAATCCAGAAAATCCCATTGTATGATTTTTAAGTAATTAATATGCATTTTATTGCATGACATAAGTATTTGATCACCTACCAACCAGTAAAAATTCCGGCTCTCACAGACCTGTTAGTTTTTCTTTAAGAAGCCCTCCTGTTAACTGCACCTGTTTGAACTCGTTACCTGTATAAAAGACACCTGTCCACACACTCAATCAAACAGACTCCAACCTCTCCACAATGGCCAAGACCAGAGAGCTGTGTAAGGACATCAGAGATAAAATTGTAGACCTGCACAAGGCTGGGATGGACAGGACAATAGGCAAGCAGCTTGGTGAGAAGGCAACAACTGTTGGCGCAATTATTAGAAAATGGAAGAAGTTGAAGATGACGGTCAATCACCCTCGGTCTGGGGCCCCATGCAAGATCTCACCTCGTGGGGCATCAATGATCATGAGGAAGGTGAGGGATCAGCCCAGAACTACATGGCAGGACCTGGTCTAATGACCTGAAGAGAGCTGGGACCACAGTCTCAAAGAAAACCATTAGTAACACACTACGCCGTCATGGATTAAAATCCTGCAGCGCAGCAAGGTCCCCCTGCTCAAGCCAGGCATGTCCAGGCCCGTCTGAAGTTTACCAATGACCACTGGATGATCCAGAGGAGGAATGGGAGAAGGTCATGTGGTCTGATGAGACAAAAATAGAGCTTTTTGGTCTAAACTGCACATCGCGTGTTTGGAGGAAGAAGAAGGATGAGTATAACCCCAAGAACACCATCCCAACCGTGAAGCATGGGGTGGAAACATCATTCTTGGGGATGCTTTTCTGCAAAGAGGACAGGACGACTGCACCGTATTGAGGGGAGGATGGATGGGGCCTTGTATCGCGAGATCTTGGCCAACAACCTCCTTCCCTCAGTAAGAGCATTGAAGATGGGTCGTGGCTGGGTCTTCCAGCATGACAACGACCCGAAACACACAGCCAGGGCAACTAAGGAGTGGCTCCGTAAGAAGTATCTCAAGGTCCTGGAGTGGCCTAGCCAGTCTCCAGACCTGAACCCAATAGAAAATCTTTGGAGGGAGCTGTAAGTCCGTATTGGCCAGCGACAGCCCCGAAACCTGAAGGATCTGGAGAAGGTCTGTATGGAGGAGTGGTTCAAAATCCCTGCTGCAATGTGTGCAAACCTGGTCAAGAACTACAGGAAGCGTATGATCTCTGTAATGGCAAACAAAGGTTTCTGTACCAAATATTAAGTTCTGCTTTTCTGATGTATCAAATACTTATGTCATGCAATAAAATGCAAATTTTACTTTACTTAAAAATCATACAATGTGATTTTCTGGATTTTTGTTTTAGATTCCGTCTCTCACAGTTGAAGTGTACCTATGATAAAAATGACAGACCTCTACATGCTTTGTAAGTAGGAAAACCTGCAAAATCTGCAGTGTATCAAATACTTGTTCTCCCCACTGTATTTAGCCTTTTCTCAACAATGGAGACCAATGTGCTCTTGGAAACTTTCAACACTCTAGAAATTGTTTTATACCCTTCCCCAGATATATGCCTCATCACAATTCAATCTCTGAGATCTACGGACAGTTCCTTGGACTTCATGGTATAGTTTCTGCTTTGACACGCACTGTAAACTGTGGGACCTTATATACTGTATACACCTCATGTCCAAACAATTGAATTGGCCACAGGTGGACTCCAATCAAGGTAGTGACATCTCAAGGATGATCAAAGGAAATTGGATGCACTTGAGCTCAATTTGGAGTGTCATAGCAAAGGGGTGTGAATACTTACATAAATGAGATATTTCTGTATTTCATTTTCAATAAATTTGGAAAAATTTCTAAAAACATGTTTTCAGTTTGTCATCATGTGTCACGACTTCTACCGAAGTCGGTTCCTCTCCTTGTTCGGGCGGTGTTCGGCGGTCGACGTCACCGGTCTTCTAGCCATCATCGATCTATTTGTCATGTTCCATTTGTTTTGTCTGGTTGTCACACTCACCTGGTTTAAATTCCCTAATTACATGTTGAATATGTTCCCTCTGTTTCCCCCATGTCCTTGTCGGAATTGTTTATTGTAATCAGTCCTTCTGACCAGACGGAAATACCAAGCCTCATATAAAATGGAAAATATCACAAGGAGTCTCAAAAAATGCATTAGTGCTGTTCAGTAATACAATTCAACCACTATTATATGTAAAAATAGGTAACCATTGGAATGTCTGAATCTTGTGACAAAATCAATGCAAACGCTTACATAAACGAAACAATGAGTCATTCCTTTCCTTTCCCTCCTCAGCCCTCCCCAGCCATCGCAAACCCTCCACAGCCATCCCCATCCCAGCGGGATGCTGTAGAACAGTGGGTTTGATTGCTGTAGCCCGAGGCATTAGGTTCAATCCACCATGTCGCACCTCAGTAGCTCCACACAGACGCCAGAAAGCAGACTCTATTCACCTCAGGGATTTGTTAACTTTCACATACATTTAGTTGTGCACTTGGCCATCCAGCTCAAATTGATAAACCTTGGCTCACACTACTACAGATGTTCTGGCCAGAAATGTCTGATGTCACATATCAAGAGACAGACTCCCCCTAGATACAGTACCAGCTAAACTGGACAACTATCCAGTCATTCTCTTTCTCTCCTCCCTGTTGCAGGTTGGGAATGATAGACAAGTTTCATTAACAAAACAATATTTTTTTGCATTTTATTAACCCACTGTAGTGAGCGGTCAGACTGTTGGCCCTCAAGCCACAAAAAACAATATTCATCTTCCAACCATTAACACATTTCAATTAAAAAATATATGTTTTCTTTATAAAGTAATGCAACAAGAAAAGAGCAAACAGTCCAGGACAAAAGGCACTGTAGTCTGCAAAAAAGTTATTTAAATGTAAATAAATAGGAACTTTATCTCTACTTTTTCCTCTTAAAGGTTTTGTCGCTTTATCTTTAAAAAGTACTCAGGCTTTTCTTCCTGGCTGCAATATCTACGTCTATTACATAGTCTTCATTACAGGTCATAAGATATGGCACAGCCATGTTGATGCTGAACCCAGAGAGAGCTGCCTGCCTGCCTGGGAGAATCAATGTGGTCGCTGCGACAGGGCCTGGCGGCACTATCACTTTCAGCTTAAGACGATTACCCCATGTCATTTTTCATTTGTATGATACCACAATAGAGCAACATTTAATTTTCTGCTGCACTTTATCAGTGTGTGAACTGGTCCCCCTCTCCAGTCCATTGTGTCACGTTCCTGACCTGTTTTCTGTTGTTTGTATGTGTTTAGTTGGTCAGGACGTGAGCTGGGTGGGAATTCTATGTTGTGTGTCTAGTTTGTCTGTTTCTATGTCCAGCCTAATATGGTTCTCAATCAGAGGCAGATGGTAATCGTTGTCCCTGATTGAGAATCATATATAGGAGGCTTGTTTTGTGTTGGGATTTTGTGGGTGTTTGTTTCCTGTCTCTGTGATTGTCTGCACCAGATAGGTCTGTGTCGGTTTTTGCACATTTGTTATTTTGTATTGTTGTTTGTAGTGTTTTCACTTGTTCTTTATTAAACATGTTTAACACTAGCCGCGCTGCACTTTGGTCCTCTCCTTCACCCCTGGAAGAAAACCGTTACAGAAACACCCACCTAACCCGGACCAAGCAGCGTGGCAACGGGCAGCAGCAACAGCAGCAGCGGTACCAGGAGGAATGGTCATGGGAGGAAATCATGAACGGAAAAGGACCCTGGGCAAAGGTTGGAGAGAATCGCCGCTCTCGGGAGGAGAAGGAGGCAGCCACAGCCCAGGAGCGGTGGATTGAGGAGGCAGCACGTAAGAGAGGCTGGAAGCCCGAGAGGCTCACCCAAAAATTTCTTGGGGGGGGGCTAAAGGGGAGTGTGGCGAAGCCGGGTTGGATACCTGAGCCAACTCCCCGGGCTTACCGTGGAGTGAGAGGGCGTCGTACTGGTCAGACACCGTGTTATGCGGTAAAGCGCACGGTGTCCCCAGTACGCGTGCTTAGCCCAGTGCGGGCTATTCCACCTTGCCGCACTGGTAGGGCTAGGTTGGGCATCGAGCCGGGTGCCATGAAGCCGGCCCAACATATCTGGCCTCCAGTACGTCTCCTCGGGCCGGCGTACATGGCATCAGCCTTACAGGTGGTGTCCCTGGTTCGCCTGCATAGCCCAGTGCGGGCTATTCCACCTCGCCGCACTGGCAGGGCTACGGGGACCATTCAACCTGGTAAGGTTGGAGAGGCTCGGTGCTCAAGAGCGCGTGTCCTCCTTCACGGTCCGGTATATCCGGCGCCACCTTCCCGCCCCAGCCCAGTACCACCAGTGCCTACACCACGCACCAGGCTTCCAGTGCATCTCCAGAGCCCTGTTCCTCCTCCCCGCACTCGCCCTGAGGTGCGTGCCCTCAGCCCGGTACCTCCAGTTCCGGCACCACGCATCAGGCCTATAGTGCGTCTCAGCCGGCCAGAGTCTGCCGTCTGCCCAGCGGTGCCTGAACTGCCCGTCTGCCCAGCGGCGCCTGAACTGCCCGTCTGCCCAATGCCGCCTGCACTGCTCGTCTGCCCAGCGCCGTCTGAGCCATCCGTCTGCCCAGCGCCGTCTGAGCCATCCGTCTGCCCAGCGCCGTCTGAGCCATCCGTCTGCCCAGCGCCGTCTGAGCCATCCGTCTGCCCAGCGCCATCTGAGCCATCCGTCTGCCCAGCGCCGTCTGAGCCATCCGTCTGCCTAGCGCCATCTGTGCCATCTGTCTGCCCAGCGCCATCTGAGTCATCCGTCTGCCACGAACCATTAGAGCCGCCCGTCTGTCCCGAGCCATTAGAGCCGTCCGTCAGTCAGGAGCCGCTAGAGCCGTCCGTCAGTCAGGAGCTGCCAGAGCCGCCAGCCAGTCAGGAGCTGCCAGAGACGCCAGCCAGTCAGGAGCTGCCAGAGACGCCAGCCAGTCAGGAGCTGCCAGAGACGCCAGACAGTCATGAGCTGCCCTACAGTCATGAGCTGCCCTCCAGTCATGAGCTGCCCTCCAGTCATGAGCTGCCCTCCAGTCATGAGCTGCCCTCCAGTCATGAGCTGCCCTCCAGTCATGAGCTGCCCTCCAGTCATGAGCTGCCCTACAGTCATGAGCTGCCCTCCAGTCCGGAGCGGTCATTCAGTCCGGAGCTGCCACTCAGTCCGGAGCTGCCACTCAGTCCGGAGCTGCCACTCAGTCCGGAGCTGCCACTCAGTCCGGAGCTGCCATTAGTCCGGAGTTGCCCCTCTGTCCTGAGCTACCTCTCTGTCCTGAGCTACCTCTCTGTCCTGAGCTACCTCTCTGTCCTGAGCTACCTCTCTGTCCTGAGCTACCTCTCTGTCCTGAGCTACCTCCTAAATCATGTGGGGGCCTTGGGGAGGATTCTTAGGCCAAGGTCGTGGGCGAGGGTCGCCACTCAAAGGACGCTAAGGAGGGGGACAAAGACAGTGGTGGAGTGGTGTCCTCGTCCTGCGCCGGAGCCGCCACCGCGGACAGATGCCCACCCAGACCCTCCCCTTGAGTTTTAGGGGTGCGCCCGGAGTTCGCACCTTGAGGGGGGGGTTCTGTCACGTTCCTGACCTGTTTTCTGTTGTTTGTATGTGTTTAGTTGGTCAGGACGTGAGCTGGGTGGGAATTCTATGTTGTGTGTCTAGTTTGTCTGTTTCTATGTCCAGCCTAATATGGTTCTCAATCAGAGGCAGATGGTAATCGTTGTCCCTGATTGAGAATCATATATAGGAGGCTTGTTTTGTGTTGGGATTTTGTGGGTGTTTGTTTCCTGTCTCTGTGATTGTCTGCACCAGATAGGTCTGTGTCGGTTTTTGCACATTTGTTATTTTGTATTGTTGTTTGTAGTGTTTTCACTTGTTCTTTATTAAACATGTTTAACACTAGCCGCGCTGCACTTTGGTCCTCTCCTTCACCCCTGGAAGAAAACCGTTACACATTGTCTATGACCTATATACATAAACCCCAGGCTGATAGATCCAGGAGCACATCCATCGCCCACCAGCCCCATGACAGGCATCAGCCGGCCGGGCAGCAATGGAATGGACAACAGGCTCTGCTAGCCACGGTGCCACACACGGACTTAAATACGCCCACAAGTGTACTGATGCACACACAAGCAAAGACACATACACATACCTACCTTATGGCCAGGTAGTCTGTGGAACTTCAAGAAATACCCCAAAATATACTACAATATTCCAGTGTCAGTGGATTTATATTTGTGCCATATTAAAGCCACAGCAGCAGAGA
>NC_052334.1:14213374-14307515 GCF_016432855.1 Salvelinus namaycush
GAGAGAGAGAGAGAGAGAGAGAGAGAGAGAGAGAGAGAGAGAGAGAGAGAGAGCGAGAGCGAAAGAGAGAGACAGAGAGAGAAAGAAAGAGAGAGAGAGAGAGAGAGAGAGAGAGAGAGAGAGAGAGAGAGAGAGAGAGAGAGAGAGAGAGAGAGAGAGAGAGAGAGAGAGAGAGAGAGAGGGAGATAGACAGAGAGAGAGAGAGAGAGAGAGAGAGAGAGAGAGAGAGAGAGAGAGAGAGAGAGAGAGAGAGAGAGAGAGGGAGAGAGAGAGAGAGAGAGAGAGAGAGGGAGATAGACAGAGAGAGAGAGAGAGAGAGAGAGAGAGAGAGAGAGAGAGAGAGAGAGAGAGAGAGAGAGAGAGAGAGAGAGAGAGAGAGGGAGATAGACAGAGAGAGAGAGAGAGAGAGAGAGAGAGAGAGAGAGAGAGAGAGAGAGAGAGAGAGAGACAGAGAGAGAGAGAGAGAGAGAGAGAGAGAGAGAGAGAGAGAGAGGAGAACAACATCTCATGTAGCAGGGGAGCAGGTTAAATCAAAGGCGTAGTTAGCCTTAGAGACAAGACGGCAGGAATACAAAATGTTTAGAAAATGGTCTTTACAGATCATTACCAGCAAAGAGAGAGAACGAGGGCCAGAGGGGGGAGAGAGTTTCCACTTTAATGAGCGTCACAACTTAACAAAAATGTTCTGTTTCAATTCCCAACAATTTTGCCCAGTTTTACAGTAAACAAGCAAGGAGAAATATCTTGTGGCAGCATTGCCTTGATATAGTAAACAGGCTTTGAAGTGATGTCAGATTATATATTGCTGAAGTGAGATTTTTAAGATTATTCTTGTTATATCTAATGATGCAGTTCATTGAAAAGTAAACTCTCTCTCTCTTCCTCTCTCCATTTAGCATAATGCATGGGGCATCGTTAGGGTTATGATACTGATAAAATATGTATGATGAATATTGGGGTAGTGTGTGCCAGTGCAGTGGAGTAGTAACACTTCCTGAATCTTGACTGTGTGGAGACAGAGTGCTGGTGCTGGTGGATTGTACTGCCTGCCTGCCTGTGTGCCATGCCAGCCCAGTCCCCCCTCTATCCCTCCCTCCTGTCTCACAAAGCAGATGCTCTGCTCATCTGCTGTGCTACACAGTAACTGTCCAAATATTGACACATAGCTCCCACCCCCACTGGGTTAACCCTTCCTCTGTGAGGAGGTGCAGAAAGAGAACCTCAGCTCAACAACTGCTGGGCATATTCCCTGACCAGTTGGGCCTTTTTATATGTTCAGTACATACTGTAGATATGGGTGACAAGGAATGTTGATTTCTTGCAGTTAAAGGAAAGGTTCAGCCATTTTGAATGGTATATTGTTTTTGTGCATCTCCGAGTGATGTTCTATCGATTTCCTGGGTCATTTCATGTTTTCAAGTGCATCTGAGTTATTGGAGTTCAAGCAGGCAGAAATCCATCCAGTATGACGTAGCACTGTGATAAAGCAATGCTCTCACTGCACTGGAAGTTAATAGGAATACAACTCTTAGATGGTGAAAACGTCTATCATACATGTCAGATTTCAATACTGGCCGATGTTATTACATGGGAGAATGTCTTCTCTTGAATGAGCCATTGATCATATTTTTTGCGATATTCCTACCTCGAGAAATGTGTAATTTAACAGAGGGTCTAGCACATTTTCCCTATTTGTCTGTCTCTTTAGTCCAGGGTGCATTGTATGGTGCAATTGCCAGTGATACTCAAGAAAGGAGATAGGGATCCAATGAACGAAGGAACGCATAACGCCCCACCCAGCAAACGGTCAACCATTCGCGTTCACGTTGTCATGCTGGGTCACGTAGTTGCTAAGATAATCGTCACGCAATCTCTTCTCAAAGTCAGTGTATATGTCAAGAAACCTGCCCGTTTTCCTCAAAAGTACGTAATGTCACGATTCCAAAGCTATACGATATTACAGATCGATATATTATCTCGGAAAATATTTGTAATGTTGTACTTCATGTTGACAAAATAGCTACACAATGTTGGGTTTTTGAGCTAGCGCCCAATAGACTCCCATTCACTCCTTGAAGGAGAGCGTTCCTTGTCCCAGAATCTCCCAGAACTAGCTACTTTACATGCTAATGTTGTCTT
This sequence comes from Salvelinus namaycush, assembly GCF_016432855.1. Classification (NCBI taxonomy): domain Eukaryota; kingdom Metazoa; phylum Chordata; class Actinopteri; order Salmoniformes; family Salmonidae; genus Salvelinus; species Salvelinus namaycush. The sequence goes on from NC_052334.1 coordinate 14,215,514, forward strand.
TGGTATTATTGTGTGTAGCTATACGTTTGCTAGCCAGCCCATAGAGAGACCATTGGATTGTGGATTTTGTAGTTGACTTGAGCTGCAACATATTTCCACAACAATTTTCCATGCTGCTACCAACCTTGTTATAACGTGAAAATTAAACATTGGTTCACAAAAAATATTGTTCTCACATAGTGTGATTTAACACTGCAATTTAAAGGAATGAGTGGTTTTTGGTGGATTTTTCCTTTAATATACGAGTCAATATAACATGTAAATCCATCCAATTGTTTCTAAACAAATCCCTGATATCAGTTGCTACCTGACGTACAGTAACTAAAGGTGTGCTTTGTCTTTTGATTCCAGATTGGCATGAACTGAAGTTAAAGACAGTCCTTTCTGACTCACCTATTCCTTTATGACACTTCTACCTGTTTTAAATGGTCAGCCATCCTTCAGTTCCACATAGGTTTCCTAAACCTGCACTAACAACCTGTAAATGGAGATTTAATTCTGACCCAAACCTTTCAAGCTGGGAGTGGGTGTTGTTGAATAGGTGCCAGTTATCATTCTGGGCCTGATCCAATGTAAAAGGTATAGAGCAGGGTTCCCCAACTGGCGGCCCGTGGGGCTTTTATTTGGCCACCCCAAGTTTTCTGAACCCCCCCCCAAAATGTTTTATTTATTTATAATAAATTGTTGGACATAAAAGACAGTAAAAACACCAGCAAATCACCTCCAAGTGATAACATTTTTGGAAATCTGTTCCAAAGTATTCCCACGCACAATAGAGAGTTTATTAGGTACACCCATCTAGTACCGGGTCGGACCCCCCTTTACCCCCCAGAACAGCCTGAATTCTTTGGGGCAGGAAAGGTTGCTCAATTGGTATCAAGAGACCTAACATGTGCCAGGAAAACATTCCCCACACCATTACACCAACGCCACCAGCCTGTACCATTGGCACCAGGCAGGATGGAGCCATGGACTCTGCATGACGCAACAGTAACTGGAAATCGTCGAGTTATGCGTTCCGAGATGCCGTTCTGCACACCACTGTTGTACTGCGCCATTATTTGTCTGTTTGTGGCCCGCCTGTTCCAGTAGCTTGCATGATTATTGCCATTCTCCTTCAACCTCTCATCAACAAGCTGTTTTCCTTCACAGGACTGCCGCTGACTGGATGTTTTTTTTTGCCACACCATTCTCTGTAAACCCTAGACACTGTTCTGTGTTAAATTCTTAGGAGGCCATTTCTGAGATACTGGAACCGGCAGGCCTGGCACCAACAATCATACCACGCTAAAAGTTGATTAGGTCACTCGTTTTGTCCCTTCTAACATTCAATCAAACAGTAACTGAATGCCTTGCTGCCTTTTTAAAGTATATTCTCCTCTCCATGATCAACATGTCTTTCCAGGTCATTACCTTATGAATGTAGTCTGGAGAGAGCAGAGGCATTTTAAATGTGTTGTTCTATAGACAGAGGAGAGCTCGAGGCCGAAATGGCCAATGGACTGTGAAAAAAGGCTATAGGGAGTCGAAACTCATCACACTGAGAGGGAATCACAACAAATCACTATATGTAACTACACGAAATATGAAGGACAAATAATTTGTACTACAGTAGGTCAGTATCTGCAACACTATATTGATAATGATCATACATTACTTTCTTGTGTGATTACAAAACACCACTACTACGCAGTGTTGGGGTCAATTTCATTTAAATTCCAATCCATTCAGAAAGTAAACCAAATTCCAATTCCAATTCCAAATGTTCCTCATTGAAAAGTGTTGAAGAGAATTGGAATTTCATTGTATTCCTGAATTGACCCCAACTCTGCTACTATGAAGTTACTAGTTAATACTATGTAACATCATGTTGTAACATCATGTTACTAGTGTAATTACAGTGTTACTACATAGCTATAAACTTCATGTAAAGCGCTATGATGGTTAATAAAGTTCCCTAACAACAACACATGATGCAACCCATGATGTCATGTTTCAATCCCTTTCATAGTAGGCCACTTCAGCGATACACAAATTAAAGCTTTATTACAAAATTTGACACTTCCAATACACTCCTATTGAGCTGCATCAATCCAGCGTAAACACAGTAATTGCAGCTGGTTTGTACAGCAGGGTAGGAAGGAGGGGGTAAGCTATGATATGTTCAAATCTAATTGGCAAAGTCACAAGATGGTGATAAGAAGCAGTAGATGAATGTGTTATCTGTGTCTCTATGAAGCTGTGAAATGCTTCACAAGATAACGACTAAGGCCGCACTTCAAAACGTCATCTGCATAACAGGATGACTGTGTATGACTGTATGAGTCTCAGTGCTACGCACCACCACAGCACTGTCCTCTACGTAGTAAGCAATACGATATCAACTGTGACATTAGCACTATGATGTAACTGAATAGCACTAAGACAGTCTGAATGAAATGGTCAGTCAAACTCTGCTTCCAATTTACCCATTAGTAATTACGCTTTAAATGAGAGATCCAAGATGTTATTATTTTTCGAATCCTGGATTGCCCCATTAAGGATCGCTAATTGAAGCTCTCAAATAACAGATTTCTAAATTCCCTAAATCTGTTCATGGTCTGTGGTGCTCCTTCTCCTGAGAAAATGGTAATAGATTGTTTTCCCCATTCCACAATGTATATATGTAGGTATTATGGCAGAGAACCACTATTTAGAAAGGGATTCCAGGATGAATATTGCCTGACAGACTTCCACTCTTCCATAAAATTCTACACCTCAGCATTTTCAGATCGGTTAATGCTTATAGGGCAATAATGCATTTTTTTTCTATTTGAAAGTCTTTAGGATGTATTTAAATGAGATATTTAGTTAATGAGTTTGGGCAAACTCTGGAACAGTCTTTTAAGTATTATCATTCTCATTAATTTTCAGAATTACCCACTGTGTTGTGATAGCTGTCATGGGCTTCAGACTTCAATTAACTAACTACTACATATAGGCATATATACGTGAGAGTATGCGTGTGTGTGAGTGTGCGTGAGAGTGCGTGTGTGCGCGTGCATGTGTGTGTGTGTGCGTATATGTGTGTATGTGATTACACTTCATTGTGAAAACGTTGCAATTTACGTTTTCAGCATTTATTCTTTAACGAATAAAGAGCTAAGCCCAAGATAAATATGCAAATTCACATGACCAGCCAATATAAGCTTTCCCCCCCAAAATAATGAATTTTTGCTTTAAATCATCTACTAAACTCATGGGTTATAATGTTGGTATAAGGTGGCTTCTTCTTCCACATAGAGCAGGAGATGTAACCTGAGAGGAGGTATCTATTGTTACGTTGTGTTTCCATCTTATACAGTTTGTCGATTGGTTGTTTGATACGACGATGTCCAAACTATCACTATAAGATTAAAAAGGGACACAATGATCCTAAAGCCCTGATGATAATACCCAAGTACCCACCAATTTAAGAACGTTACAATGATAAAGGTCTCTCTTTTTTACCACGGGCATCAGTGTCAAGCCGATAGACATTTAGCTAGTGTTCTTCTCTGCACTGCAGCAGATCAGTTTTCTAATCAGCAAACATTTTCACTTTGTTTTCTATCATTTCATCCTCAAGTGTTGCCATGTCAGAGCCATAAGTATTTCATTACTAGTTGTATCTGTTCGGCGCCTTGTGAAGCAGCGAACAATTAACCCTCCCTTCGTAGTGATTGACACAGGCTTTGCTTTCAATTTGTTCCACTACACAGATCGTGAAATTCTGAATGTGCCCATCCTTATTGACCTACACTTTCAAACAAAGACACGATTCCATCACAAATGGCACCCTATCCCCTATACAGTGCACTACTTTTGACCAGGACCTAAAGGGCTCTGGTCAAAAGTAATGCACTAGCTATATGGGGAATATGGTGCCATTTGGGACGCAATCAGGGCTACAATGCAATAACAAGGAATTAAAGTGAAAAGATTTGCACACACATGAAATCAAGTCCGATAACACAAACTGACCAAGTGAAAATCCTCCAACTATTTCAAGTGGACTCTTGAGTTAAAAAATTGTTATCTTTTTAATTGGAACGTTTTTGGACCCCAATTCTCTCGTCAGGTGTACATTAGTTTTACTAGCCGTTACTGAGAAAAACAACAGCAATTGAAGTAATGGTCATCCTTTGTAATTGAGCACCATAATAAAACAGTGTTAGTCTGCTGAACACTTACATGTGACTTCTGCTATCAGGTCTAGACGCACAACAGTCGCTTTGTGGTGTGATTTTGTTCAGATCTGACTGACCACTTCCAGAGGTGGTCTGGGAAGCATCGTGTGCGAATTTCTCCTGTCTGGATGCAATCAGGCTACCGAAAGCGCATAGAGTGGGCAGCGCTCTAATATTTAGAAAAATATTTGTTTGTTTGGCTAGAGTTATGCTTACCCGTTTGCAATCCCTTTAGCGTTGCTTGCTAGTTTACTGTCTAGCCACAGTGGTTAGCTGGCTCCATTAGTGAGCTACTGCCATCAGTTGTTGTTGTGTTATCATATTTTGTGTATTCTAACATTTGTAGAATGCATACTGACATTTGAATATAGCACGGGAAAAGGGGATCCGGACACACTGTGGACATGGTAGACACATTTAAATGTAGGTGAAAATGCATGACGCGTTCGGAATTCCATGATCGGAACTCTATGATCAGAATACTAAAACTGCATGAACTGTCAAAACTAAACAAGGCCAGAGAACCTTAACAACTCTACCAACTAATCCAATCAGTGTCGGGTTCTAATGTATCCTCTTCATGACCATCAGGGATTCGATCCAGCAACCTGGATCAGCAGTTTCTGGCCAAACGCTCTAACCACTAGGCTACCTGCTGCCCCAAAAGCTGATATTGTGGGGGTCTTTAACATGCACTTCAGGCGCAGACATCTTGGATTCTTACCTTTTAAAGACAGCAGCTGGTATTATTGCTGAGCTGGTGGCTCACATATTTTTCCTAAGCCTCTTGTCCAATTCAATACCCTAAATGTGGAAATTAGCATAATGTCCGCCCCCTACTGAAGGGTGGAGACCCTTCAGATGTAAATACCTATCGCCCTATTTATATGCTCCCTATCCTGGCCAAAGTCATTGAATCCCTTGTGAATGCTCAGTTAAAGAAGTTCCTATGGCAGAAATTATTAAATATTAAAGCATTAGACCTCTCACTAAAGGCTTCAGTCATACAAAAGCTATACTTAAATCCGAACTGGTTCTCTAGCAGATTAGTAAGAATGGCTCACCCTGTGTTCAAGAATGGCCTTTATCCTTTTATTCAGATTACAACCTCTCAGTTTCGGTTATTTGAAAATAAAATAATCTCCAAGATGTCGCTATTTCTATAACAAGCCATCGAAAGTTGGTTGCAATTTCAGTTTAATCCACCAGAAATGACAGAACAAATATTACAACAAATATTATGGTTAAACTCAAATATACTATTTGATAAAAACTGTATTGTCACGTTCTGACCATAGTTCTTTTGTGTTTTCTTTGTTTTAGTGTTGGTCAGGACGTGAGCTGAGTGGGCATTCTATGTTGTGTGTCTAGTTTTCCCGTTTCTATGTTTGGCCTGATATGGTTCTCAATCAGAGGCAGGTGTTAGTCATTGTCTCTGATTGGGAACCATATTTAGGTAGCCTGTTTTCTGTTGGGTTTTGTGGGTGGTTGTCTTCTGTCTTCGTGTGTCTGCACCAGACAGAACTGTTTCGGTTTTTTCACATTTGTTGTTTTGTAGTGTTCACGTTTATTGTCTTTATTAAACATGATGAACACTAACCACGCTGTGCTTTGGTCCTCTCCTTCGTCCACAGAAGAAAGCCGTTACATGTATTTTTTTAAAAATCGAATAAAAACTTGGAAACTGGAAATTATATCATAAATAGGACTGGTGGAGTTGTCACACATGCAGCCAACACAATTATATGGAAATGTCTGCTCTATCCAAAACGGGAAGAGGCAAGTGGAAGGGGGAGAAAGTAAGGAACTTGTCTGTTGGCCTCGCATTAAAGACCAAAACTAGTTAAAGAAAATTGTGATGAATAAAAATGTATACCAGCGTCATTTAAGGACAAACAAATGGACAACTATGCCATACAGATTGCAAAAAAATTTGGGAAGAAATGTTCGATGTACTGATTCCATGGCTATCACGACTTCCGCCGAAGTCGGTCCCTCTCCTTGTTCGGGCGCGACGTCATCGGTCTTCTAGCCATCGCTGCTCCACCTTTCATTTTCCATTTGTTTTGTCTTGTTTTCCCACACACCTGGTTCACATTCCCTCATCAGACTAAATGTATTTTACCCTCTGTTTCCCCAATGTCTGTGTGTGGAATTGTTCATTGTGTTCAATTGTTCAACAAGATTCTTGTTTCGAGTACAGGCTCTGTCGCAGCCGGCCGCGACCAGGAGACCCATGGGGCGGTGCACAATTGGCCCAGCGTCGTCCGGGTTAGGGGAGGGTTTGGCCGGCAGGGATGTCCTTGTCCCATTGCGCACTAGTGACTCCTGTGGCGACCGGGTGCAGTGCACGCTGACACGGTTGCCAGGTGCACGGTGTTTCCTCTGACACATTGGTGCGGCTGGCTTCCGGGTTAAGTGGGCATTGTGTCAAGAAGCAGTGCGGCTTGGTTGGGTTGTGTTTTGGAGGACGCACGGCTCTCGACCTTCGCCTCTCCCGAGTCCGTACGGGAGTTACAGCAATGAGACAAGACTGTAACTACAAATTGGATACCACAAAGTAAAAAAAGTAAAAAAAAAAAAAAAAAGTAAAAAACAAATCAAAATATATTTTATATTTGAGATTCATCAAAGTAGCCACCCTTTGCCTTGATGACAGCTTTGCACACTCTTGGCATTCTCTCAACAAGCATCATGAAGTAGTCACCTGAAATGCATTTCAATTAACAGGCGTGCGTTGTTGAAATTAATTTGTGGAATTTCTTTCTTTCTTAATGTGTTTGAGCCAATCAGTTGTGTTGTGACAAGGTAGGGTGGGTATTAGAGGTTGACCGATTAATCGGCATGGCCGAGGAGACTGCATGGCAGGCTGACCACCTGTTATGCGAGTGCAGCATCAAAAGGACCTGGTGGCTGCAAGGAGCCAAGGTAAGTTGCTAGCTATCATTAAACTTATCTTAGAAAAAACAATCAATCTTAACATAATCACTACTTAACTACACATGGTTGATGATATTACTAGTTTAATTAGCTTGTCCTGCATTGCATATAATCAATGAAGTGCCTATTAATTTATCATCGAATCACAGCCTACTTCAACTTCGCCAAATGAGTGATGATTTAACAAAAGTGCTTTCGCGAAAAAAGCACAATCGTTGCATCAATGTACCTAACCATAAACATCAATGCCTGTCTTAAAATCAATACACAAGTATATTTAGTTAAACAATTTTGTTAGCAGGCAATATTAACTAGGGAAATTGTGTCACTTCTCTTGCGTTCAGTGCAAGCAAAGTCAGGGTATATGCAGCAGTTTGGGCCGCCTGGCTCGTTGCGAACTGTGTGAAGACTATTTCTTCCAAACAAAGACCGTAACTAATTTGCCAGAATTTTACATAATTATGACATAATATTGAAGGTTGTGCAATGTAACAGCAATATTAAGACTTAGGGTTGCCACCCGTTCGATAAAATACGGAACGGTTCCGTATTTCACTGAAAGAATAAACGTTTTGTTTTCGAAATGATAGATTCCGGATTTGACCATATTAATGACCTAAAGCTCGTATTTCTGTGTGTTCATTATATTATAATTAAGTCTATGATTTGATAATTGATAGAGCAGTCTGACTGAGCGGTGGTAGGCAGCAGCAGGCTTGTAAGCATTTATTCAAACAGCACTTTCCTGTGTTTGCCAGCAGCTCTTAGCAATGCTTGAAGCACAGCACTATTTATGACTTCATGCCTATCAACTCCCGAGATTAGACTAGCAATACTATAGTGCCTATAAGAACATCCAATAGTCAAAGGTATATGAAATACAAATGGTATAGAGAGAAATTGTCCTATAATTCCTATAATAACTGCAACCTCAAACTTCTTAACTGGGAATATTGAAGACTCATGTTAAAAGGAACCACCAGCTTTAATATGTTCTCATGTTCTGAGCAAGGAACTTAAACATGAGCTTTTTTACATGGCACATATTGCACTTCTTTCTTCTCCAACACTGTCTTTTTACATTATTTAAACCAAATTGAACATCTTTCATTATTTATTTGAGACTAAATTGATTTGATTTAGGTATTGTATTAGGTTAAAATAAAAGGGTTCATTGTTCATTCAGTATTGTTGTAATTGTCATTATTACAAATATACAGTTGAAGTCGGAACTTTACATACACTTAGGTTGGAGTCATTGAAACTCGTTTTTCAACCACTCCACAAATTTCTTGTTAACAAAATATAGTTTTGGCAAGTCGGTTAGGACATCTACTTTGTGCATGACACAAGTAATTTTTCCAACAATTGTTTAAAGACAGATTATTTCACTTATAACTCACTGTATCACAATTCCAGTGGGTCAGAAGCTAAATTGACTGTGCCTTTAAATAGCTTGGACAATTCCAAGAAATTATGTCATGGCTTTGGAAGATTCTGATAGACTAATTGACATAATTTGAGTCAATTGGAGGTGTACCTGTGGATGTATTCCAAGTCCTACCTTCAAACTCTGTGCCTCTTTGCTTGACATCATGGGAAAATCAAAAGAAATCAGCCAAGATCTCAGAAAAAGAATTGTAGCCTCCACAAGTCTGGTTCATCCTTGGGAGCAATTTCCAAATGCCTGAAGGTACCACGTTCATCTGTACAAACAATAGTACACAAGTATAAACACCATGGGACCACGCAGCCGTCATACCGCTCAGGAAGGAGACGTGTTCTGTCTCCTAGAGATGAACGTACTTTTGTGTGAAAAGTGCAAATCAATCCCAGAACAACAGCGAAGGACCTTGTGCAGATACTGGAGGAAACAGGTACAAAAGTATCTACATCCACAGTAAAACAAGTCCTATATCGACATAACCTGAAAGGCCGCTCAGCAAGGAAGAAGCCACTGCTCCAAAACCGCCATAAAAAAGCCAGACTACGGTTTGCAACTGCACATGGGGACAAAGATCGTACTTTTTGGAGAAATGTCCTCTGGTCTGATGAAACAAAAATAGAACTGTTTGGCCATAATGACCGTCGTTATGTTTGGAGGAAAAAGGGGGATGCTTGCAAGCCGAAGAACACCATCCCAACCGTGAAGCACAGGGTGGCAGCATCATGTTGTGGGGGTGCTTTGCTGCAGGAGGGACTGGTCCACTTCACAAAATAGATGGCATCATGAGGATGGAAAATTATGTGGATATATTGAAGCAACATCTCAAGACATTAGTCAGGAAGTTAAAGCTTGGTCGCAAATGGGTCTTCCAAATGGAGTGTATGTAAACGTCTGACCCACTGGGAATGTGATGAAAGAAATAAAGCTGAAATATATCATTCTCGCTACAATTATTCTGACATTTCACATTCTTAAAATAAAGTGGTGATCCTAACTGACCTAAGACAGGGAATTTGAACTAGGATTAAATGTCAGGAATTGTGAAAATCTGAGTTTAAATGTATTTGGCTATGGTGTATGTAAACTTCCAACTTCAACTGTATATATAGAAATCAGACAATTAATCGGTATCGGCTTTTTTTGGTCCTCCAATAATCGGTACTGGCGTTGAAAAATCATAATCGGTCGACCTCTAGTGGATATACAGAAGATAGACCTATTTGGTAAAAGACCAAGTCCATATTAGGGCAAGAACAGCTCAAATAAGCAAAGAGAAAAGACAGTCCATCATTATTTTAAGACATGAAGGTCAGTCAATCAGGAACAGTCGCAAATACAATCAAGCGCTATGATGAAACTGGCTCTCATGAGGACCGCCACAGGAAAGGAAGACACAGAGTTACCTCTGCTGCAGAGGATATGTTCATTAGAATAACTGCACCTTTGATTGCAGCCCAAATAAATGCTTCACAGAGTTCAAGTGACACGAGCCTTCCAGATGAGCTCAACTACTTCTAAGCTCACTTCGAGGCAAATGGCACTGAAACATGCATGAGAGCACCAGCTGTTCCGGAAGACTGTGTGATCACGCTCTCTGCAGCCGATGTGAGTAAGACCTTTACACAGGTCACCATTCACAAGGCTGCGGGGCCAGATGGATTACAAGGACGTGTACTCTGAGCATGCGCTGACCAACTGGCAAGTGTCTTCACTGACATTTTCAACCTCTCCCTGTCCGAGTCTGTAATACCAACATATTTTAAGCAGACCACCATAGTGCCTGTGCCCAAGAACACCAAGGTAACCTGCCTAAATGACTACCGACCCGTAGCACTCATGTCTTTAGCCATGGAGACAGCCTATAGGGAGGAGGTCAGAAACCTGGCCGTGTTGTGCCAGGACAACAACCTCTCCCTCAACGTGATCAAGACAAAGGAGATGATTGTGGACTACAGGAAAAAGAGGACCGAGCACACCCCCATTCTCATCGACGGGGCTGCAGCGGAACAGGTTGAGAGCTTCAAGTTCCTTGGCGTCCACATCACCAACAAACTAACATGGTCCAAGTACACCAAGACAGTCGTGAAGAGGGCATGACAAAACGTATTCCCCCTGAGGAGACTGAAAAGATTTGGCATGGGTCCTCAGATCCTCAAAAGGTTCTACAGCTGCACCATCGTGAGCATCCTGACTGGTTGCATCACTGCCTGGTATGGCAACTGCTCGGACTCCGAGCAAGGCAATACAGAGGGTAGTGCGAACGGCCCAGTACATCACTGGGGCCAAGCACCCTGCCATCCCTGACCTCTATAACAGCCAGTGTCAGAGGAAGGCCCTAAACATTGCCAAAGACTCCAGCCACTCTAGTCATAGACTGTTCTCTCTGCTACCTTACGGCAAGCGGTACCGGAGTGCCAAGTCTAGGTCCAAGAGGCTTCTAAACAGCTTCTACCCCCAAGCCATAAGACTCCTGAACAAATAATCAAATGGCTACCCAGACAATTTGCATTGCCCCCCTCTTTTACACCGCTGCTACTCTCTGCTGTCATCTATCCACATGTACATATTACCTCAACTCACCGGTGCCACCGCACATTGACTCTGTACCGGTACCCCCCTGTATATAGTCTCACTATTGTTATTTTACTGCTGCTGTCACGCCCTGACCTTAGAGCGCCTTTTTATGTCTCTATTTGGTTTGGTCAGGGTGTGATTTGGGTGGGCATTCTATGTTCTTTATTTCTATGTTTTGTATTTCTATGTTTTGGCCGGGTATGGTTCTCAATCAGGGACAGCTGTCATTCATTGTCTCTGATTGGGAATCATACTTAGGCAGCCTTTCTTCCTTTGGTGTTTATGGGTAGTTGACTTTGTTAGGGGCATTATAGCCCAAGTTAAGCTTCACGGCCGTTTCTATGTTTATTGTTTTGTTGGCAACATCATTATAATAAAAGTATGTCCGCTCACCACGCTGCACCTTGGCCTTCCTTGAACGACGGCCGTGACAGAACTACCCATCACCAAAGGACCAAGCAGCGTGGCCAGGAGGAGCAGGGATCCTGGGCCCGGGAGAAGAGAGAGTGGAGGACATCTTGGACATGGGAGCAGGTTATGGCAAGGGACAAGACCCTGCCATGGAAACAGGCGGAAGTAGCGAGGGAGGAACGACAACGAGACCAGGAGTCACGGCAACGAAGCAGGCACGAGAGGCAGCCCCCCCAAAAATTTGGGGGGGCACACGAGGTGATTGGCTGAGTCAGGTTGGAGACCTGAGCCAACTCCTCGTGCTTACCGTAGGGAGCGTGGTACTGGTCAGGCACCGTGTTATGCGGTGGAGCGCACGGTGTCTCCAGTGCGCGTTCACAGCCCGGTGCGCTACATTCCAGCTCCCCGCATCGGCCGGGCTAGAGTGGGCATCCAGCCAGGACGGATGGTGCCGGATCAGCGCACGAAGGCCTCCAGTGACGATCCATGGCACAAAGCCTCCAGTGACGATCCATGGCACGGAGCCTCCAGCGACGATCCATGGCACGGAGCCTCCAGCGACGGTCTCCAGTCCGGAGCCTCCAACGACGGTCCCCGGTCCGGAGCCTCCAACGACGGTCCCCGGTCCGGAGCCTCCAACGACGGTCCCCGGTCCGGAGCCTCCAGCGACGGTCCCCGGTCCGGAGCCTCCAGCGACAGTTATTGTTTTGTTGGCGACATCATTATAATAAAAGTATGTCCGCTCACCATGCTGCACCTTGGTCTTCCTTGAACCACGGTCGTGACAGATGCTCTTTAATTACTTGTTACTTTTATTTCTAATTTCTAATTCCTATCCGTATTTATTTTAAATGTTTTAACTGCATTGCTGGTTAGGGGCTCGTAAGTAAGCATTTCACTGTAAGGTGAATTCGGCGCATGTGACTAATAAAATTTGATTTGATTTGAAGTATCAGACACATCTCAACATGAACTGTTCAGAGGAGACTGAATCAGGCATTCATGGTCGAATTCCTGCAAAGAAACCACTACTAAAGGACATCAATCAGAAGAAGTTGCTTGGGCCAAGAAACACGAGCAATGGACATTAGACCGGTGGAATTCTGTCCTTTGGTCTGATGAGTCCAAATCTGAGTGCTGCATCAGATGACCTGGCCTCCACAATCACCGACCTCATGGTTTGGGATGAGTTGGACCGCAGAGTGAAGAAAAGCAGCCAACAAGTGCTCAGCATATGTGGGAACTCCTTCAAGACTGTTTGAAAAGCATTCCTCATGAAACTGGTTGAGAGAAGGCCAAGAGTGTGCAAAGCTGTCATCAAGACAAAGGTTGGCTACTTTGAAGAATCTAAAATATGAAATATATTTTGATATGTTTAACACTTTTTTGGTTACTACATGATTCCATATGTGTTATTTCATAGTTTTGATATCTTCACTATTATTCTACAATGTAGAAAATAGAAAAAATAAAGAGTAACCCTTGAATGAGTAGGTGTTTCCAAGCTTTTGACTGGTACTGTATATGTATAGAAAATTGCATAGATGCGGTAAAGGATTGCCCCACATTCAACAAATCTGATCTAACAAAGTGGATATTTGTCAAATCATGATTTATGGATTGTAACAGGCCAACAATGTGGTTATTTACGTCCGTTGTGGATATATTTGGCTATTTTTGCTGCATTACATTTAGAAGTTGTCTCTTTTCGGGTTTAGAAGAAGTGACTGCTAAATGCTAACTTGCGTTCGTATAAGCTGGTTAACGTAGCTAGCATACAGGAATCAGTGGTGGTAGTCTAAGTCGTTTTTAACTGTAATGCAGTTGATTGGTAATGATGACATGTGTTGGGGTTAACATCCATACAAGCATTATCGTTATCTCAGGACCAATCCCATCTCCTCACCGTTGTGGGACTGAGAGTTTAAGTCGTATGTGGTCTTTTCATCTATGGCTAATGCATCTTTCTAAAAACATGGGCATGTCATTTGTTGACAATTTTGATTGTTTTTGGAAAAAGCAGAGGTACTTTGTCAATGATGGAATTCATCTGGGTGAAAATGGTGTCCGCCTGCTATCATCCAAAATTGAAAAGGTACTTAAACAATCAAAATGATATAGGGCTAGTCCCAGAATTGCTATAGCAAGTATTGTAGCAGACCGTTAAACCACATGTTTTCATAAACATAGGGCTAATGTACTTAGTAATCTTGTCCCCCTTCACTTGGTTCACACTGGCGATTATACTTGTGTAAAAACCTCAAGTACCCCGGTCGATATCAACAATCCACATGTTTTTAAAAACTGTAAGGGACGTTTTACATTTGAATATACGTAGCATATTGTCCAATTTTGATTTTATTAAGATTTTAGTTTGTCAGGCTAGTCCTGATTTCTTTGTTTTATCTGAAACTTGGTTATCAAGGAATTCTAATGATGCAGATATTGCACTGGATGGGTACAATGTGTTTAGAGGTGACAGGATGAGTAGAGAGGGAGGAGTGGCTATCTATGCTAAAAATTACCTCTCCATTGCACTAATTTAATCTGTCTCCATTCCAAATAATTTTGAAGTGTTAGCTCTAAGTTTTACATTAGGTAACAACTGTAAAGTTACAATTGTTGGAGTATGCTTAGCCATTTAACAGAATTATTAGCCACGTTTATATTAACTGAAGTCATTTTCCTAGGATATTTTAACTTTGATTGGAAAACACAGGACTCAGACAGTTTAAGACTTTTGTACTGAGGTAAATCTCACACAATTAGTCACTGAGTCAACAAGGCCAAATCTTAAGGTACAGACAAAGTCCTCATTGCTTGATTATAAACTCAGCAAAAAAGAAATGTCCTCTCACTGTCAACTGCGTTAATTTTTAGCAAACTTAACATGTGTAAATATATGTATGAACATAACAAGATTCAACAACTGAGACATAAACTGAACAAGTTCCACAGACATGTGACTAACAGAAATGTAATAATTTGTACCTGAACAAAGCGGGGGTCAAAATCAAAAGTAACAGTCAGTATCTGGTGTGACCACCATTAAGTGGCCGCATTAAGTATTCCAGTGCATCTCCTCCTCATGGACTGCACCAGATTTGCCAGGTCTTGCTTTGAGATGTTACCCCATTCTTCCACCAAGGCACCTGCAAGTTCCCGGACATTTCTGGGGGTAATAGCCCTAGCCCTCACCCTCCGATCCAACAGGTCCCAGACGTGCTCAATGGGATTGAGATCTGGGCTCTTCGCTGGCCATGGCAGAACACTGACATTCCTGTCTTGCAGGAAATCACGCATAGAACAAGCAGTATGGCTGGTGGCATTGTCATGCTGGAGGGTCATTTCAGGATGAGCCTGCAGAAAGGGTACCACATGAGGGAGGAGGATGACTTCCCTGTAACGCACAGCGTTGAGATTGCCTGCAATGACAACAAGCTCAGTCTGATGATGCTGTGACACACCGCCCCAGACCATGACGGACCCTCCACCTCCAAATCGATCCCGCTCCAGAGCACAGGCCTCGGTGTAACGCTCATTCCTTCGACAATAAACGCAAATTGGTGAGACAAAACCGCGACTCGTTAGTGAAGACCACTTTTTGCCAGTCCTGTCTGGTCCTGGGTTTGTGCCCATAGGCGACGTTGTTGCCTTACAACAGGCCTACAAGCCCTCAGTCCAGCCTTTCTCAGCCTATTGTGGACAGTCTGAGCACTGATGGAGGGATTGTGCGTTCCTGGTGTAACTTGGGCAGTTGTTGTTGCCATCCTGTACCTGTCCTGCAGGTGTGATGTTCGGATGTACCGATCCTGTGCAGGTGTTGTTGCACGTGGTCTGCCACTGCGAGGACGATCAGCGGTCCGTCCTGTCTCCCTGTAGCACTGTCTTAGGCGTCTCACAGTACGGACATTAAAATGTATTGCCCTGGCCACATCTGCAGTCCTCATGCCTCCTTGCAGCATGCCTAAGGCACGTTTACGCAGATGAGCAGGAACCCTGGGCATCTTTCTTTAGTTTTTTTTCAGAGTCAGTAGAAAGGCCTCTTTAGTGTCCTAAGTTTTCATAACTGTGACCTTACATTGCCTGTAAGCTGCTAGTGTCTTAACGAACGTTCCACAGGTGCATGTTCATTAATTGTTTATGGTTCATTGAACAAGCATGGGAAACAATGTTTAAACCCTTTACAATGAAGATCTGTGAAGTTATTTGAATTTTTATGAATTATCTTTGAAAGACAGGGTCCTGAAAAAGGGACATTTCTTTTATTGCTGGGTTTATACTAACAAATGCACCTGAGAAGTATAGAGCTAGGGTAGTATTTCCACTAGGTGTCAGTGATCACTGCCCCATTGTATGTGTTACAGAAGTCAGAATTCATAGGGCCTAACCTTGTATTATCACAAAAAGAAATTACAGAAACTTTAGTGAACAAGCTTTCTTACAGGATCTTTCCCATTGTAATATTGAATCTATTTGTAATATACATGGAGCCGAGTTGGCGTTAGAAACATTTACTGGAAATTAGTTAAATTCTGGAAAGTAGTTAAAACATTAAAGGACAATATGCACTCCACACTCCCAAATCAGATATGGTTGGATACTGGACTCATTACTGATAAGAATGCCATTGCTAATGCCTTCAACAATCACTTCATTGCAGCAGGCAATCTTTTTGAGAAAATGTCGACCACAAATGAAGGAAGAAAAGATACATATGAAGGGATTATGCATGAGCATGCTAATACTGATGGTCAGGGTTTCTCACTAAGCCTCTTCACAGAGAAGAAAGTTATTGATGCCTCGCTAGCCATAGACACTAAGAAAGCAACAGGGGCTGAGAAACTTGACCCAGGGCTTCTGGCTAGAGCTGTACCACTTATCTCTGGTGCTCTTACTCATATTTTTAACCTCACATAGACCATTGAAGGCTTTCTATACAGTTGATCATTCTCTTCTGCCTGAGAGACTGACCTCATTGGGGTTGGCCTCAGATACATGTTTGTGGTTTCAGAATTATCTCAGTGATAGATCTCAGGCTATTATTGCAGATGTGGTAAAATCAGATTTTGTCACTGTTCACAAAGGAGTCCCACAAGGTTCGATTTTAGATCCTTTATTATTCACTATATACATAAATGATATCTGTAACTCAGTGAAAAAATGCAACTTTCATTTCTATACTGATGGCAGTGCTATATACAAAAGCCCCATCACTCCCTCAAGCATTTACATTCCTGCAGTCTGACTTTCAATTGCTTCAAGATGAACTTGTAGATCTTAGGCTGATGCTTAATTCAGCATATGGTATTTGCATATGGTATTCACGATCCAAAAGTATACAATTGGAAAATGTGAACATTGCTACCCATGATGGCTCTCTTTGGAACGTGTTCCCACCTGTAAATACCTTGGAATTTGGTTAAATGATAATCTCTCTTTTAAAAACTCATATAACCGAGTTGGTAAAGAAGCTGAAATTGAGAATTTAATTTTTTTATAAAAAAGAAAGGAAATTGTACAGGCCACTTTTATGTCAGTGCTTGATTATGGTGATGTTTTATATATGCTTGGATCAGCATCAGTACTGAAGAAATTAGATGCAGTGTATCATGCAGCGTTGCGCTTTGTTACTGGTGTAAACTTTTGCACACCTCATTGCCTTTTGTACACTTCGGTTGGCTGGGACTCCCTGACTTTTAGAAGGACCAGACACTGGTTGATATTTGTCTATAATGCTGTCTTACAGAAACTTCCTAATTAACTTAACTCAACAATCCAGTGGTCAAACAGTATTTATCAGACTCGTTCACAGGACATGCTAGTGCTAGAGATAACCCGGATTCACTCTGAGTTAGGCAAAACGGCATTTGAATATCATGCTCCACACTCATGGAATGAATTGCAGAGAGAACTCCAGTTAGATGTTGTGGTGCCTGTAAGACAGTTTCAATGCACATTACATGAACTTTTTATTATAAACTGTGATTGCTTTTTGTAATGTGTGTTTTTCTTATATAAGTTTATTTTTTAAATATTTTTAATCTCCATCTTGTACTTTTTATATGTTTTAATTGTGTTTGTTTTTAAATTCTTATTCATTGCTGTGTTGTTTTTATTGTTGTATCACAGGGCACAACTGTAAAAGAGACTCTGTCTCAGCTTGTTTCCCCTGTTTAAATAAAGGTTCATAGTAATACAATTATACTCTGGTTTTTACCTCAACATAGTGTGGAATACACATATAAACAATATCCTAAATGTAGAATCATTTTACTGGGGGGCAATGAGGAGACTCTTTCCCCACGGCCCTTTCTCCCACACGTTTCCATGGCAATTCCATTGTTTTGGTTGAGTTTGATTGACCTCTTTACCGCATCTATGTGCAGCGTTCTGTGTGGAACTGTGTATGTGTTGGAACGCTGGATTGAAAATTACATTCCTTTGAACAAGACTGCACTACAATCACATCCAAGTGCCACCAAGTAAAACCCAGCACAGGGCCTTCTCCTTAAGGAATGTTTCACTAGGAATATCTACAGATCCACAGCTCCTCTGTGGGAGTGGTTGTCCAGGGGTAACCTTCGTCGAGAACCAGGCTTCCAAAAAAGGCTTGACAGCAACGTGATTTTGAGGTAAGGCTTCGCGAGACTAGGCCAGGGGTTACTGCTACTTCACAAGACAGATAGACGGACGAACGGACAGACAGGTTGGGTAGGCTACCCAGCTACCCAGCGATTCCCCATAGTAGGAATCCCTTTATTCCTGGTCAAGGTCTGTAACATGTAATTGGAACTATATCAGCAGACTGAGCTAGGGCAGTTCATCTGGTTGGGTTCCTACCCCTGCTCTGCCTCTCTCACACTAAACTGAATAATCAATCGCAATTTTACAGAGAGTCCCTTGATCATCAAGGAGAGCCCTGCAGGTGCTTGTGGTCAGAGCCGGGGAGCCGGGGACGATCAGGGGAGAAAATTATCTGGGCTTAATGTCCGTAAGTTGCTCCAACAGATCAACGTTATGGCATGGAGACGTATGGAGACAGTATTGTTCAAAGCGTCGGTTAGAAATCTGGCCGACATAGAGGAGGAAAGAGGAAGAGAAGAAGAGATTCTGCAGTAGCACACAGAGGAAAATTGGAGATACAATTTCCCATTTGTAGACTACTACAGTATGATGAGATGCAGGTTAGGAGTGTAGGTTTACAGCGGTAGACTGTGAAATCAAATCAAATCAAATCAGAGCGTGAGTAGAGGGCAGGTTTTGCTGTTAGCTTTAGAAGAGAGCAGAGTACCTTAACTAAAGCACCAGATGGAAATCAACATGCTCAACATCTGTCTGGAAGCACAGACACTAAACGCAGGTCTCTTCTCTGCTGAGGACGGGCATTAAACGATAGCAGTGTGCCGTGCCTGCGCTCTCTGGCAATTTCCAAGTCACCTGCGAATATTCAAAGTCGTGACTTTGGTGTGTAAACAAAGCATTAAATATTGTAAGTCAAGCCGCTGCTTAGTGATTGTGATGAATACAGAGAATGGTTTGGAACCAGCAGAGAGAACAGGACGGAACAGTAATTCTCTCACAAATAGATGGGGGGGGGGGGGGGGGGAGAGAGAGAGAGAGAGAGAGAGAGAGAGAGAGAGAGAGAGAGAGAGAGAGAGAGAGGGTCCTTGTCTATCTAAACAATCATACTTGGTAATTGAACTAGCTAGGTGCTGAAGGACAGGCACCTGAGAAAGCTGCCCAGTCAGCAGACCTGTAGTGATTCCTTTCCCTCCAGTATAGTGAGGTGAGGTGGGAGAGAGAGTGGATATAGCACAGCCATTCTATTCAAATACACTAAACAATTTCTGTGTGCCTCACTGTGCATTGCCATGGAATTTCCAGGGAGCAATAATAGGGTATGAGCACGTGAACAGAGCTATATATAATAGTGCACTACTCACTGTACTGTATGTGTATACATATCACTGAGTTCATTAATAAGGGTGTTAAAACACATGTGTTACATATTTATAGTACTAGGCATGGATAAGCAGAGAGAATAGTCCTTAACGGTGCTTTTCTCTGAGCTCTGAGCCGTCTACTACTACTATACAGTTGCTGCAATCTATAGATGGTACAAACGGCAGCCAGCCAACCACGCCTGAAATCTACACAGCAAGAAAAATACAATATGATCAAGTAGTGTTAGGTGAGCAGCATCATGAAACGGGTAATAAAACACAAGCAACATCTCTCTCTCTAGACAAGCCGTGTTGTACTTTAATGCAGAAATAGCTATAGTACAACTCGATGGCTGCAACGTTATTATACCTTATGCCCAGGATGCATACTCTTTAGGTCTCTCTCGCTCCATACTCTGACCTTGACAGTAACAGTGCAGTGGCGGACACACACACACACACACACGTACAGAGGAGAAAAGAGGAGGAGAACAACGGTAATCAACACACCACTTGCATCGCATCACAGTGCCGGCGACGACATGTGTGCAGCCAGAGAGGGAAACACACACAGGAAATCAATCCTAATTGAGATAAATAAACACAGTTATAATGGGTTATACACCTCTGTTCTCTTACAGTGCAACATCCAATCGAGAGGATTGGATAGTGTGTCCTCTGTACCATGGTTTTACAGCAACACACCCTATCTAGTGCACCATCATCAGTGTTTCCCCTATATTCATTTAGTAGCTCGGCAAAGACACGCTTTGAAGATCAGAGTAACAAGTTACAACAAGTTACATATCTTTCTCAGATTCTCATCGGATTCACAGAGAAACCTCCAAGGTAACTATCTAGCTAGCTTGTAATCCTGGAAGTGTTGCCAACCCTATTAATAGATGTATGTGTTAGCTAAAATTCAGTAACGTTAGGCTAGCTATATCATTTTTGGAGTTAATATAGAATTGGCTGGCAATGTCATTGAGATCAAGAGATAAAATGTAACTGTCCTCGATTTTCAGAGGAGTTTCAAAGGAAGAGAACATAATTTAACTTTCAAGCATCTTGGAGTAGAATGTCCTTTAAAACCTTATCACGGTTGTTCAACAAACTAAAAATCCCCCAGGTAGCCCACACTCCCCACTACCTCTACCATCGCTGCTGAAAAGAAAAAACACACACTGACCATCACCATTGTGAAAAGAACCAATAAGGAGGGCTGTGTGGTGAACAGGTAAAAATGTTTAATAAGGTCCATCCCAACTTCGGTCTGTAACTATGAGATTTAATATCCTCTCTCAGTGTTCTGTGATAATAACACATTAGTGTATTTTGCTGACTGGCTGTTTCCTTGAACATTTGCTTTGGTCCAAAGCACTCCTTCCGGACAAAAGATTGGCAGTTTCATCTAATATGTATCTAGTATTTCATTTGAAGTGAAAATGGTTTTAAGAGTAAAAAATGTTACCATTAGACTATACTGTCTGTACATTGCTGTCTGGTTAAAGTTGTTTACGACAAGTGAAAATCACAGCAAGGTATACCTCTGTCATTGTAAACAATCATTATGTACTGAAATAATTTCATAGCGAGGAAAAAAATGCAATGCTTTGATATTTGAGACCACAAGCCAAAAATGCCAAGCTCACTATAATTCCATCAAAACAAAGTAGAATGTGGCATCATTTTTACCTAAACATAGCCTAATACATTGTCTCACAGCAACTACACCATCACGTTGCTCACCTCCACATTCTCCAGACTATAGCCATCTTAGTTATACTAATTCTTAATTCTGTTCTGTAAATATTCTGAAGTGAACAGAACAGGAAATAGAACAAATTAGCACTTTTGTTTGCCCAGAGGGGGGAATTGTTTTGTGAAACCAAGCCAACTTTGTGGTTAGTTACTCTGTTGTGTGTGAACTCAAGCCAACACACTCTCTCTCTCTCTCTCTCTCTCTCTCTCTCTCTCTCTCTCTCTCTCTCTCTCTCTCTCTCTCTCTCTCTCTCTCTCTCTCTCTCTCTCTCTCTCTCTCTCTCTCTCTCTCTCTCTCTCTCTCTCTCTCTCTCTCTCTCTCTCTCTCTCTCTCTCTCTCTCTCTCTCTCTCTCTCTCTCTCTCTCTCTCTCTCTCTATCTATCTATCTATCTATCTATCTATCTATCTATTAAATTCCTGGCATGGGAAACATATGTTTACATTGCCAAAGCAAGTGAAATAGATAACAAACAAAAGTGAAATAAACAATAAAACATGTCCAGTAAACATTACACAAACTAAAGTAAAAAAAGAATATAGACATTTAAAATGTCATATTATGTCTACATTCAATGTTGTAATGATGTGCAAATAGTTAAAGTACATAAATAAAATAAATAAACATAAATATAGGTTGTATTTACAATGGTGTTTGTTCTTCACTGGTTTCCCCTTTCTTGTGGCAACAGGTCACAGATCTTGCTGCTGTGATTGCACACTGTGGTATTCCACCCAATAGATATGGGAGTCTGCCTTCGGCAGCCTTTCTCAATAACAAGGCTATGCTCACTGAGTATGTACATAGTCAAATATTTCCTTAATTTTGGGTCAGTCACAGTGGTCAGGTATTCTGCCACTGTGTACTCTCTGTTTGGGGCCAAATTGCACTTTCCAATGAGTCAAGTAATTATTTTTTTGTTTTCATGATTTGGTTGGGTCTAAGAGCACCAGAACCAGCTTGCTTAGGGGACTTCTCCAGGTTAATTTCTCTGTAGGTGATGGCTTTGTTATGGAAGGTTTGGGAATCGCTTCCTTTTAGGTGGTTGTAGAATTTAACAGCTCTTTTCTGGATTTTGATAATTAGCGGGTATTGGCCTAATTCTGATCTGCATGCATTATTTGGTGTTCTATGTTGTACATGGAGGATATTTTTGCAGAATTTTGCATGAAGAGTCTCAATTTGGTGTTTGTCCCATTTTGTGAATTCTTGGTTGGTGAGCGAACCCCAGACCTCACAAGCATAAAGAGCAATAGGTTCTATAACTGATTCAAGTATTTTTAGCTAGATCCTAATTGGTATGTCAAATTTTATGTTCCTTTTGATGGCATAGAAGGCCCTTCTTGCCTTGTCTCTCAGATCGTTCACAGCTTTGTGGAAGTTACCTGTGGCGTTGATGTTTAGGCCGAGGTATGTATCGTTTTTTGTGTGCTCTAGGGCAACGGTGTCTAGATGGATTTTGTATTCGTGGTCCTGGCAACTGGACCTTTTTTGGAAAACCATTATTGCTGTCTTACTGAGATGTACTGTCAAGGACCAGGTCTGACAGAATCTGTGCAAAAGATCTAGGTGCCGCTGTAGGCCCTCCTTGGTTGGTGACAGAAGCACCAAATCATCAGCAAACAGTAGTCATTTGACTTCAGATTCTAGTGAGGCCGGGTGCTTCAGACTGTTCTAGTGACCTCGCCAATTCATTGATATATATGTTGAAGAGGGTGGGGCTTAAGCTACATCCCTGTCTCACCCCCTGGCCCTGTGGAAAGAAATGTGTTTTTTGCCAATTTTAACCGCACACTTGTTGTTTGTGTACATGGATTTTATAATGTTGTATATTTTTCCCCCAACACCACTTTCCATCAATTTGTATAGCAAACCCTCATGCCAAATTGAGTCGAAAGCTTTTTTGAAATCAACAAAGCATGAGAAGACTTTGCCTTTGTTTTGGTTTGTTTGTTGGTTAATTAGGGTGTGCAGGGTGAATACGTGGTCTGTCGTACGGTCATTTGGTAAAAAGACCATTTGACATTTGCTCAGTACATTGTTTTCACTGAGGAAATGTATGAGTCTGCTGTTAATGATAATGCAGAGGATTTTCCCAAGGTTGCTGTTGACGCATATCCCACGGTAGTTATTGGGGTCAAATTTGTCTCCACTTTTGTGGATTGGGGTGATCGGCCCTTGTTTCAAATATTGGGAAATATGCCAGAGCTGAGGATGATGTTAAAGAGTTTAAGTATAGCCAATTGGAAATTGTGGTCTGTATATTTTATCATTTCATTTAGGATACCATCAACCCCACAGGTCTTTTTGGGTTGGAGGGTTTGTATTTTGTTCATTCAATGTAATTGGAGAATTCAGTGGTTTCTGGTAGTCTTTAATAGTTAGTTAATAGTTTAATAGATTTGTATTTGATCATGTATAGATTTGTATTTGATCATGTATATGTTTTGCAGTTTGTTCTTTGTTATAGAGCCAAAAAGATCAGAGAAGTGGTTTATCCATACATCTCCGTTTTGAACAGATAACTCTTCGTGTTGTTGTTTGTTTAGAGATTTCCAATTTTCCCAGAGGTGGCTAGATTCCATAGATTCTTCAATTACATTGAGCTGATTTCTGACGTGCTGTTCCTTCTTTTTCTGTAGTGTATTTCTGTATTGTTTTAGTGATTCACCATAGTGAAGGCGTAGGCTCAGGTTTTCTGGGTCTCTCTCTCACTCTCTCTCCCTCTCCTTAATCCAGACAGTGAGTTGTTTGCCCAAGTCAGTCAGGCTGGCATTAGTCAGATTCCACCACCTTGAGGACAGCAGCAACTATAAACAGCTTACCTCCCACTCTGGCAAACATCAGGATGCTATTAAGAGGGGCATTAAATTAAATATATTCACATAGTCCTTCAATCAGAATTCTCAGACTCAAGTGTTATTTAGTTCAACTCTCAAGTGAAGCAGAATGACAAATCACAGTCTGATTAACCTCTGCAGACTGGCAATAGGAGACCGGTGATAAAGAAAGCACTCATCCACAGGCTATGAAGTTTCCCCTCTAAATTAATTCCATATTCAAGATTCCTATCTCTCAGATATAACCCAGAATGGCACACAAATATGCTCCTGCTAGAGAGATTACCAGAGACTGATTTAGCATAAACATTCCCTGCTGCAGCTGGCTGGATACTGCTGCAATTGCAAACTTGCTGAATGAAATTGTGAAAAAGTGAAATCGCAGGCCTTCATTTACTCAGAGCAGACAGTTAGTAAATGTTTCATTAGGATTATTAACAACATGAGTATTGAATAATAATAATGCACAATAGCAAGTTTTGACAGTAATGGTCCAAGTCAAGTTTTCACTATATTATCTTTTCTGACATACACATACAACAATTACCTGATCAAGCTTATGTTCAAATGTAACACAAGCATATGTTAGATACAATGTGTCCTAACAGATTACATCCCAGTACACATTGATATATTGTAGCTGGTTTGTTATATTCCATAAAAGCATGAGCACTACGTTCAATAGCACCTAGATATAAAACTGTCTGTTATGAAGTTGTCATTATCTGTAATAAACTCAGATCCTAAAGCTTAATTCTAATTTATTTGATGTAGTGGAAGAAAAACAACATAAGGATGTAGCTATCCCATAATTAGAATTGTTCTATTATTTGTGAAAATACAATTGCCTACTTGCCTTCAAGAGACACTTTCAACTCCAGGTATCAACACACCATTATTCATTTACATCTAATCACCTGCTTGTTTTCAACAGATGCAAATTAAACCATATAATAAAATTGACTGCTGAAGCCAAAGTGTTGTCCTTTACAACAGGTCTACTACAACCATAACATGCTGGGTGATGTCTGATCCGACATGCGCTACATTTAAAGTTCCTCAACAGCTGGTTGCTGGTGTATGCTAATGTATCTCTCACAAGCTTCAGACTGACTGGTGTCCCGCTGCAAAACAGCAGGCAGTGATTCACCAAGGCACACAGAACAGCACAGCCTGGCCTAGCAAACAGCACTTCCATGCTACACAGAAACAAACAGCGGCATTGTCATCGATGAATGCACATGTTTCACGACGCTAAACAACCTTGCTTAGAGCAGAAACAATTCGAAAGTGCCTGCAATGCAGGGAAGCGCTCTAGCAGACGATATGCACTGACGGTGTGTGTGCCCTCTATTCCGTATAACATACGCCTTCTCAAGGCTATACCTGTTACCCGAACGCCAAGGTCCCCAATTCTCAGACGCACTCCTGCTGGAAAGGGCAACATAGAAACTTCTGACATCTCCACTCAAAATCGCATAGCATCTAATGAGAAGCGTTAACGTTTACATATATAAATAGAACACTCCAAGCGTTACCGTTCTCTTCTTGTAGGGTCTTGCTGAATGCTAGGCTTGGTGGGCGCCATCTTCCTACAATTATTTGATTTCTTACTTTTTTTTTCTTCAGATTTATTTTGACATAAAGCCGTGACGCCTGACAGCAATGCTTCATGTAGTCTAGGTATATTTAAACAAAGCTGTAGCGCTGATGTGGACCAACCGTGCCCCCGTCTCCGTGTATTGGCGTTCATGAGCGTGAAAAAAGGAGCAAAAAACCCCAAGACCGAGCTCGAAAGGCATGCCAAGAAAAGTGAGTGGAAACCGGGGGATGCGCTTCTCAAATCCCGCTGCTCTCCTGATACATGGGGCTCGGGTTGTAGCAGTGGAAATGCTAGGCTACTCTATGCACATCGTTTCATTACATTTTTCCACAAGAGCGCGTTGTCTCCGGTGCTTCGTAAAGGATTTTTCTAAGTCTGTTTGTCTGTGCATTTTCCAGCTTTTCCTGGCTCGCTCTATGAGGAAAAGGAAACATCTTCTCTCCAGCCAGAGCAACAACGCCACTCAGTTGTAGTTGGAGACAATTGTCATTTTCCGTTATACAGGTTGCGATACGCAAATATCCGTGGCTGTGCTTTTTGTAACTGCTATAAGACGCATCTATTATTTTATGCATTAGCCTATGATGTTTTCTCACTAGGCTAAATTGAAATGTTTTTGATAATAATAAGTCTTGCAGATAGATATTGGATGTGACTGTTTCCAATGCTCAGGTGTTTATAAAACAAATTTGATTAGAATTGTCATTATCAAATATATATATATTAGACAGTCATGCCACTTGTATCAATTTCATAGTTGATTAAAAAAAGTGTTTATTGTATGAGGACTATAGGCCTATATTATTAACAACTTCCAACATTCATAATTGAAATGAAAAGATATCCACATACATTTACTGTATATCTGTTTTAAGTAGGCCTATTATTTAAGAGTTATCTGGGTGTGATTCACTTTAGTCTAATCTAAAAAGAAAATGCTATTTTAGTGTATTATAACATATGAATTAGCCATACATTAGCCTAATTGTTCAATAATTTGCATATACATGCATTATTATTCGAGTGTCACATCAGATCAAAACTAGTCTTCAATCAATGAACAATCAAGGTCACTGACTTGTCAAAATGTGTTGACCAGATGCTAAATACAAACTTCAGGTAGTTAATATACTGATATAGGGTAAAAGGCCTAGAATAAACCCACAACTTCCTGCTTTGCAGATGCTTTGCAGATATAACCATACAGTGAGTTGCCATAATGGTAATTAGTCTACAATATATATATATACAATTTGTATATAACCAAATGTGAACACATAGACTACAGTTGTTTTGAAAATACTACGCCTATACATGTTTTTTTGTTGTTATATAAAATGATCAAAGAAAATACAACTTGCCTTAGAAAAAGTTCCTATGGATTATCATCAGTGACATAACCCCCCAAAAATGTTATGTTTATATTTTATCAGGTGTCATGCCACTAGTTTCCGTTCAACATTTCTCTTTCAGAGAGCAGATGTAGGCTATAATCTATATATGTTTCACCTGAAACAAGATAGGTTTCCCAACATGTTTTATAAAATATAATGAGTCACTCTAGAATATGTGTGATTTTAAATATGGGTTGCAAAAGCATTTAAACACGAATACCATTGGTTTCCAAAGTCAATGTGGCAACTTTTGCCAGTCATTAAGTCTCTGTGTATAACATAATTACCCTAATTATCTTTGACAGGCTTTATAGCCATGCATGATCAAGTAGCAAGTAAAATGTTCAGTGAAGGTCTATAGATTAGCCTAATTATTTATTGTAAAATAGGCTATTGAATGGTATAAAGGTGTCATTGAAAGCCTACTTTAAGTCATCTTTCAGAATAAATTGACTGTGTATCCAAGTGTTGTTTTATGCACCACATTATACATGCAACAGCATGTAAAGTAACTTTCTTACTACATTCCGCAGGTAATCACCATTTGAACTAATTCCACTCCAATTATTGTCACCCATATGGCCCATATCACATATATCACATGATGTGAAACTTGATAATGCCATATGTTATAAACGTGGTAGCAGGGTCGTTATGCACCCCAAAAATCTGAAGGGGCATAAAGTACGTGAGCAGGGCTGGGGGTTGGTCCAGAGGGGGGCTAGGCCCCCCGTCCATAAATTGGAGAATGTAGCATTTTTCAAACACCTGAAACAGCTTTTTCCTGCAATCTAGAGCCATAATCATTATGCTTAATTCTATGTAAAAAAAAAATGTATGTTTTTTTCTTCATATCTAAGTATACCTCTTGAGCTGTCTGTATCCTCCTGACAGATGGTTATTTTTTTCAGGAAACTAAGTATGCTTCTCTGCATCTCTGCTAAAATCTGGGTAAAATATTGAAAGGCATGGGAGTCTTATTCAGCACATTTAGTTATTGCTAGCTTTTCTTAAGTCTACCAACCTTGCCAGCAGGCATGCCAACTAAGATAGTTACACGAGCTAGCTACTCTAACTTGATTGATAGCCTGAAATGTCTTGTTGGTAGCTAGTTATGAGATTGGAAGATTGGGAACCTATTTAAAAATGTATTTTTTTTTAAATATTTGTTTTACAGGACAAATCTGAGGGGGCACGTGCCCCCTATGAGCATGACACCTCTGTGTGGTACCCATGTCCAAAACCAACCCAAAGTGTTTAGTGACTTATATCTCTATAATCTATCTCTATCAATCTATATCTCTATCATCTCTATAAGTATATTATTGTGTGGCCATGTCTGAATGAAAGAATGGGTGAAATAAAATAAAACTAAACACATTTCCCCAGTGGTCAACATACCTTTGTTGATACGAGGTGATCCCCTGGACGTTCTGCGGGTTCCCGTGAGTTGAACCCGGGACTCTCCCCATGGTGTGACCTGATGGCATTCCCCCGGCTCCTCCACCTGCCGCCGTCACCTGAACGCTGAAATCCGGGAAGATTCTGATCATCCCCGCTCTGGTAGATTGAACACGCACTGAGTCTATGGAGATATTTCAACGAATAGCAGCAGCCGTCCCTCCAGCCGAACAAGTCACACCACAATCCCATTAGTGATGGTTACCAGCTCATCGGCCATTATACGTCTTGATTTCTCTGTACAGCTTTCAGGTTAGCAATGACATTGATGCCGGTGATGTGCAGGGCAGGAAACGCGTCCTCTACGCACGGGTTTGTAGTTGGAGACAGTGGAGATCAGTGAATATTGTTCTTTATCTAGAATGATAACATTTCGATTCGGTTGTGCCAAATAGGCTATTGCAACATTACGCGTAATTCTTGCGTAAAAGATTGTAAAGTCGAGCCTTATGTTACTGAACTATTCAGAAATAAGATATATTAATTTACTTTAGCATGTTCTCTATGTAAAAATTGAACATTAATTAGGGTTATTGATGACTGGTGATCTAGAAGTTGAAATATAAGAAGTGACAGGCGGTCAGGAACTTTTACCTAAAACGTTCAACAGGATAACACATTTCAGGCGCTTCTTTGGAACCGGTTTCTTGTCATAAAAAGCTCAACAATAACATTATTTTGAATTTACGGAAATGTTATCTCTTTAAGATAATCAAATAGCATAAGGTTTGCTTAGACGATTAGAAAAATAAAAGGCTTAAAGCCACAATCTCCGACTGGTTTGCATCCTCCGTGCGCTCAGCATCATTTCCCAAAATTCCAATCCACGTGTTATTACGAACAAAACAATGCAAGATCAAGTTTTGAAATAGATAACTGTTTGCACTTACATTATAGGCAATACAGAAGTTGGCAGTAGGTCGCTGACCAAATCGTTAAACCTAGATTAGAGGATTGCAAAAAGTTACAGTATTTTATGCCCTCCACTACTGTTGGCACAGCGTCACTTCCAAAACAGGACCGATGCTATTTGTAAGGATGCCGAGATGTGATGATAGGCTAGTGTGAAAAATTAGCCCAGAAAAACTTCAAAATAACGCCGAAGCGTTCAGTTTGTCTCCAACAATTGAAGTGTGATGTTTTCTTATCTTTCTTTGAAGGACTGAAACCCTCTCCTCTTGACAGGTGCTCTATATGCTGTTGTTTGTGTGAGGTGTCTCCGGAACAGGTTCTCTCAACTTGCTATGCCCTAATGTGCAGCAGAACATGTGTAAATGAGCTTGTTGCTGTCTTTGTGAATGTTCCCATAGACTGTGTTGTTGTTTGATCTGGTAGCAATGCCATTCCTAGCGCGTGTGAGCGGATGAACTTGGCCTCAGCAGCTGCTGATTAACTGCCTCCCGCAAGCGATCCACGGAGCGCGCGCAGCACCATTCCAGCCAATCAAAGACCATGACAAGAACGCGCAAAGGATACTGCAGGAGCAGTAACCCATTGCAGCCCGGGAGACAGCTAAAATCGATTCCATTGAAACTGATATACCCTTTCATTACGCGGGTAAAGTACAAATTAACATAGGTCTGCTATCAAACCCTCTCACACCAAGACACTGGAAACAGTTATGTGTTTGATAGACAGTGCAGCCAATACAAACTGGATCCAATTACTCACAGAACAAGTAGAATAGAATATAACTTAATTTTATAATATACAATTTGCCTATGAAAACATCTTTACTTTATATTTATTTGTAAGATTCAGTCTATGTTTGCTTGAAGTGAAGGGTTCAAGAGGAAACCAACTCAAGGTTTCATAACACATTATACATTTTATCTAGATAACAATGTTCTCCCCTCAGAAGGGCAGAAACCTAAGCATACTTAATGAACATGTTATACCATGTTAATGAAGGTTTTGCAAAAACAATTCTAATCTTTAAAGTAGGAGCATTCAGTCCTTTTATACTCAAACATGTTTGATCTTGCCTCTAAAACTACACCTTTAGATTATGAAAATGGCAGACTCTTATGAAATGTTCCTCTAAACATAGACCAATCCAGATGATTAAACACCAATAAAAAACAACCAAAGCTCTTCACCTGAGACTTAAAATTGGATCGGTTCTCTAACCATGTCTAATAAAACTGCTCCAAGAATGAGGTCCAGAAAACTGCTAGCCACCTTTTGCTGTATTTTCCCTGTAATGAAATCCAATGAATTGCACTGGAGGCTTTAAACCGACATTGCAGGCCCCTGATACAATTAGATGAACCATCTCTGCTCCTGTTTACCTGCTCAGTTATTTGGATGGCTCTGTATTGCATTTATGTGTCTACAGTTCTTTGCTAAATTACATGAGACAGATCGGGGGCAGGTGCAACTGCTTCTCTCTCTCTCTCTCTGAAAATAATCACAATCAATGGTATGTTGAAGTACTTGAAGTAACAAGGTGCCTTACAGTGAATAGAACAGTGTAGCTAATGAGGTTGAGCTATTTAACTGTGCTTAATTGAATAGTATTCATTTAGGGTAATCCTGCAATTGATTTCAGAAAGTATAATCATTCCTCTAAGGAATGGGGAATGGGGGGGACATCTGACCATGGCATTCTACAGTAGTTCTGAGTCATGACATTATCGGAACTTGACAGTGTTTTAGAATGTCTCCTCCAGAATGAGAGTGAATTGTCTATCTGATAACACTGTTTTAGAATGTCTCCTCCAGGACAAGAGAGTGAACTGTCTATCTGATAACACTGTTTTAGAATGTCTCCTCCAGAACGAGAGAGTGAACTGTCTATCTGATAACACTGTTGAAGAATGTCTCCTCCAGGACAAGAGAGTGAACTGTCTATCTGATAACACTGTTGAAGATTGTCTCCTCCAGAATGAGAGAGTGAACTGTCTATCTGATAACACTGTTGAAGAATGTCTCCTCCAGGACAAGAGAGTGAACTGTCTATCTGATAACACTGTTGAAGAATGTCTGCTCCAGAACGAGAGAGTGAACTGTCTATCTGATAACACTGTTGAAGAATGTCTCCTCCAGAACGAGAGAGTGAACTGTCTATCTGATAACACTGTTGAAGAATGTCTCCTCCAGGACGAGAGAGTGAACTGTCTATCTGATAACACTGTTGAAGAATGTCTCCTCCAGAATGAGAGAGTGAACTGTCTATCTGATAACACTGTTGAAGAATGTCTCCTCCAGGACAAGAGAGTGAACTGTCTATCTGATAACACTGTTGAAGAATGTCTCCTCCAGAATGAGAGAGTGAACTGTCTATCTGATAACACTGTTGAAGAATGTCTCCTCCAGAATGAGAGAGTGAACTGTCTATCTGATAACACTGTTGAAGAATGTCTCCTCCAGAATGAGAGAGTGAACTGTCTATCTGATAACACTGTTTTAGAATGTCTCCTCCAGAACAAGAGAGTGAACTGTCTATCTGATAACACTGTTGAAGAATGTCTCCTCCAGAATGAGAGAGTGAACTGTCTATCTGATAACACTGTTGAAGAATGTCTCCTCCAGGACAAGAGAGGGAACTGTCTATCTGATAACACTGTTGAAGAATGTCTCCTCCAGAATGAGAGAGTGAACTGTCTATCTGATAACACTGTTGAAGAATGTCTCCTCCAGGACAAGAGAGTGAACTGTCTATCTGATAACACTGTTGAAGAATGTCTCCTCCAGAACAAAAGAGTGAACTGTCTATCTGATAACACTGTTGAAGAATGTCTCCTCCAGGACAAGAGAGTGAACTGTCTATCTGATAACACTGTTGAAGAATGTCTCCTCCAGAATGAGAGAGTGAACTGTCTATCTGATAACACTGTTGAAGAATGTCTCCTCCAGGACAAGAGAGTGAACTGTCTATCTGATAACACTGTTGAAGAATGTCTCCTCCAGAACAAAAGAGTGAACTGTCTATCTGATAACACTGTTTTAGAATGTCTCCTGCAGAACGAGAGAGTGAACTGTCTATCTGATAACACTGTTTTAGAATGTCTCCTCCAGAACGAGAGAGTGAACTGTCTATCTGATAACACTGTTGAAGAATGTCTCCTCCAGGACAAGAGAGTGAACTGTCTATCTGATAACACTGTTGAAGAATGTCTCCTCCAGAATGAGAGAGTGAACTGTCTATCTGATAACACTGTTGAAGAATGTCTCCTCCAGGACAAGAGAGTGAACTGTCTATCTGATAACACTGTTGAAGAATGTCTCCTCCAGAATGAGAGAGTGAACTGTCTATCTGATAACACTGTTTTAGAATGTCTCCTCCAGAACAAGAGAGTGAACTGTCTACCTGATAACACTGTTGAAGAATGTCTCCTCCAGAACAAAAGAGTGAACTGTCTATCTGATAACACTGTTTTAGAATGTCTCCTCCAGAACAAGAGAGTGAACTGTCTATCTGATAACACTGTTGAAGAATGTCTCCTCCAGAACGAGAGAGTGAACTGTCTATCTGATAACACTGTTTTGGAATGTCTCCTCCAGAACGAGAGAGTGAACTGTCTATCTTATAACACTGTTGAAGAATGTCTCCTCCAGGACAAGAGAGTGAACTGTCTATCTGATAACACTGTTGAAGAATGTCTCCTCCAGAATGAGAGAGTGAACTGTCTATCTGATAACACTGTTGAAGAATGTCTCCTCCAGAACAAGAGATTGAACTGTCTATCTGATAACACTGTTGAAGAATGTTTCCTCCAGAACAAGAGAGTGAACTGTCTATCTGATAACACTGTTGAAGAATGTCTCCTCCAGAACAAAAGAGTGAACTGTCTATCTGATAACACTGTTTTAGAATGTCTCCTCCAGAACAAGAGAGTGAACTGTCTATCTGATAACACTGTTGAAGAATGTCTCCTCCAGAACGAGAGAGTGAACTGTCTATCTGATAACACTGTTTTGGAATGTCTCCTCCAGAACGAGAGAGTGAACTGTCTATCTTATAACACTGTTGAAGAATGTCTCCTCCAGGACAAGAGAGTGAACTGTCTATCTGATAACACTGTTGAAGAATGTCTCCTCCAGAATGAGAGAGTGAACTGTCTATCTGATAACACTGTTGAAGAATGTCTCCTCCAGGACAAGAGAGTGAACTGTCTATCTGATAACACTGTTGAAGAATGTCTCCTGCAGAACGAGAGAGTGAACTGACTATCTGATAACACTGTTTTAGAATGTCTCCTCCAGAACGAGAGAGTGAACTGTCTATCTGATAACACTGTTGAAGAATGTCTCCTCCAGGACAAGAGAGTGAACTGTCTATCTGATAACACTGTTGAAGAATGTCTCCTCCAGAATGAGAGAGTGAACTGTCTATCTGATAACACTGTTGAAGAATGTCTCCTCCAGGACAAGAGAGTGAACTGTCTATCTGATAACACTGTTGAAGAATGTCTCCTCCAGAATGAGAGAGTGAACTGTCTATCTGATAACACTGTTGAAGAATGTCTCCTCCAGAATGAGAGAGTGAACTGTCTATCTGATAAAACTGTTTTAGAATGTCTCCTCCAGAACGAGAGAGTGAACTGTCTATCTGATAACACTGTTTTAGAATGTCTCCTCCAGAACAAGAGAGTGAACTGTCTATCTGATAACACTGTTGAAGAATGTCTCCTCCAGAACAAGAGAGTGAACTGTCTATCTGATAACACTGTTTTAGAATGTCTCCTCCAGAACAAGAGAGTGAACTGTCTATCTGATAACACTGTTTTAGAATGTCTCCTCCAGAACAAGAGATTGAACTGTCTATCTGATAACACTGTTTTAGAATGTCTCCTCCAGAATAAGAGATTGAACTGTCTATCTGATAACACTGTTGAAGAATGTCTGCTCCAGAACGAGAGAGTGAACTGTCTATCTGATAACACTGTTTTAGAATGTCTCCTCCAGAACAAGAGATTGAACTGTCTATCTGATAACACTGTTTTAGAATGTCTCCTCCAGAACAAGAGATTGAACTGTCTATCTGATAACACTGTTTTAGAATGTCTCCTCCAGAACGAGAGAGTGAACTGTCTATCTGATAACACTGTTTTAGAATGTCTCCTCCAGAACAAGAGAGTGAACTGTCTATCTGATAACACTGTTTTAGAATGTCTCCTCCAGAAGGAGAGAGTGAGCTGTCTATCTGATAACACTGTTGAAGAATGTCTCCTCCAGAACAAGAGATTGAACTGTCTATCTGATAACACTGTTGAAGAATGTCTCCTCCAGAACAAGAGAGTGAACTGTCTATCTGATAACACTGTTGAAGAATGTCTCCTCCAGAACAAAAGAGTTAACTGTCTATCTGATAACACTGTTTTAGAATGACTCCTCCAGAATGAGAGAGTGAACTGTCTATCTGATAACACTGTTTTAGAATGTCTCCTCCAGAACAAGAGAGTGAACTGTCTATCTGATAACACTGTTGAAGAATGTCTCCTCCAGAACGATAGGAGTGAACTGTCTATCTGATAACACTGTTTTAGAATGTCTCCTCCAGAATGAGAGAGTGAACTGTCTATCTGATAATACTGTTTTAGAATGTTTCCTCCAGAATGAGAGAGTGAACTGTCTATCTGTTAACACTGTTGAAGAATGTCTCTTCCAGAACGAGAGAGTGAACTGTTTATCTTATAACACTGTTGAAGAATGTCTCCTCCAGAACGAGAGAGTGAACTGTCTATCTGATAACACTGTTGAAGAATGTCTCCTCCAGAATGAGAGAGTGAACTGTCTATCTGATAACACTGTTTTAGAATGTCTCCTCCAGAACAAGAGAGTGAACTGTCTATCTTATAACACTGTTGAAGAATGGCTCCTCCAGAACGAGAGAGTGAACTGTCTATCTGATTACACTGTTTTAGAATGTCTCCTCCAGAACGAGAGAGTGAACTGTCTATCTGATAACACTGTTTTAGAATGTCTCCTCCAGAATGAGAGAGTGAACTGTCTATCTTATAACACTGTTGAAGAATGTCTCCTCCAGAACAAGAGAGTGAACTGTCTATCTGATAACACTGTTGAAGAATGTTTCCTCCAGAATGAGAGAGTGAACTGTCTATCTGATAACACTGTTGAAGAATGTCTCCTCCAGAACGAGAGAGTGAACTGTCTATCTTATAATACTGTTGAAGAATGTCTCCTCCAGAACAAGAGAGTGAACTGTCTATCTGATAACACTGTTTTAGAATGTCTCCTCCAGAACAAGAGAGTGAACTGTCTATCTGATAACACTGTTTTAGAATGTCTCCTCCAGAACGAGAGAGTGAACTGTCTATCTTATAACACTGTTGAAGAATGTCTCCTCCAGAACAAAAGAGTGAACTGTCTATCTGATAACACTGTTTTAGAATGTCTCCTCCAGAACGAGAGAGTGAACTGTCTATCTGATAACACTGTTTTAGAATGTCTCCTCCAGAACAAGAGTGTGAACTGTCTATCTGATAACACTGTTGAAGAATGTCTCCTCCAGAACGAGAGAGTGAACTGTCTATCTGATAACACTGTTTTAGAATGTCTCCTCCAGAACGAGAGAGTGAACTGTCTATCTGATAATACTGTTTTAGAATGTTTCCTCCAGAATGAGAGAGTGAACTGTCTATCTGATAACACTGTTGAAGAATGTCTCCTCCAGAACAAGAGAGTGAACTGTCTATCTGATAACACTGTTTTAGAATGTCTCCTCCAGAACGAGAGAGTGAACTGTCTATCTGATAATACTGTTTTAGAATGTTTCCTCCAGAATGAGAGAGTGAACTGTTTATCTGATAACACTGTTGAAGAATGTCTCCTCCAGAACAAGAGAGTGAACTGTCTATCTGATAACACTGTTGAAGAATGTCTCCTCCAGAACGAGAGAGTGAACTGTCTATCTGATAATATTGTTTTAGAATGTTTCCTCCAGAATGAGAGAGTGAACTGTCTATCTGATAACACTGTTTTAGAATGTCTCCTCCAGAACAAGAGAGTGAACTGTCTATCTGATAACACTGTTGAAGAATGTCTCCTCCAGAACAAAAGAGTGAACTGTCTATCTGATAACACTGTTTTAGAATGTCTCCTCCAGAATGAGAGAGTGAACTGTCTATCTGATAACACTGTTGAAGAATGTCTCCTCCAGAACAAGAGAGTGAATTGTCTATCTGATAACACTGTTTTAGAATGTCTCCTCCAGAATGAGAGATTGAACTGTCTATCTGATAACACTGTTTTAGAATGTCTCCTCCAGAACAAGAGAGTGAACTGTCTATCTGATAACACTGTTGAAGAATGTCTCCTCCAGAACAAGAGAGTGAACTGTCTATCTGATAACACTGTTGAAGAATGTTTCCTCCAGAATGAGAGAGTGAACTGTCTATCTGATAACACTGTTGAAGAATGTCTCCTCCAGAACGAGAGAGTGAACTGTCTATCTGATAACACTGTTGAAGAATGTCTCCTCCAGAACAAGAGAGTGAACTGTCTATCTGATAACACTGTTTTAGAATGTCTCCTCCAGAACGAGAGAGTGAACTGTCTATCTGATAACACTGTTTTAGAATGTCTCCTCCAGAACGAGAGAGTGAACTGTCTATCTGATTACACTGTTTTAGAATGTCTCCTCCAGAACGAGAGAGTGAACTGTCTATCTGATAACACTGTTTTAGAATGTCTCCTCCAGAACAACAGAGTGAACTGTCTATCTGATAACACTGTTTTAGAATGTTTCCTCCAGAAGGAGAGAGTGAACTGTCTATCTGAAAACACTGTTGAAGAATGTCTCCTCCAGAATGAGAGAGTGAACTGTCTATCTGATAACACTGTTTTAGAATGACTCCTCCAGAATGAGAGAGTGAACTGTCTATCTGATAACACTGTTTTAGAATGTCTCCTCCAGAACAAGAGAGTGAACTGTCTATCTGATAACACTGTTGAAGAATGTCTCCTCCAGAACGATAGGAGTGAACTGTCTATCTGATAACACTGTTTTAGAATGTCTCCTCCAGAATGAGAGAGTGAACTGTCTATCTGATAATACTGTTTTAGAATGTTTCCTCCAGAATGAGAGAGTGAACTGTCTATCTGTTAACACTGTTGAAGAATGTCTCTTCCAGAACGAGAGAGTGAACTGTTTATCTTATAACACTGTTGAAGAATGTCTCCTCCAGAACGAGAGAGTGAACTGTCTATCTGATAACACTGTTGAAGAATGTCTCCTCCAGAATGAGAGAGTGAACTGTCTATCTGATAACACTGTTTTAGAATGTCTCCTCCAGAACAAGAGAGTGAACTGTCTATCTTATAACACTGTTTTAGAATGTCTCCTCCAGAATGAGAGAGTGAACTGTCTATCTGATAACACTGTTGAAGAATGTCTCCTCCAGAACAAGAGAGTGAATTGTCTATCTGATAACACTGTTTTAGAATGTCTCCTCCAGAATGAGAGATTGAACTGTCTATCTGATAACACTGTTTTAGAATGTCTCCTCCAGAACAAGAGAGTGAACTGTCTATCTGATAACACTGTTGAAGAATGTCTCCTCCAGAACAAGAGAGTGAACTGTCTATCTGATAACACTGTTGAAGAATGTTTCCTCCAGAATGAGAGAGTGAACTGTCTATCTGATAACACTGTTGAAGAATGTCTCCTCCAGAACGAGAGAGTGAACTGTCTATCTGATAACACTGTTGAAGAATGTCTCCTCCAGAACAAGAGAGTGAACTGTCTATCTGATAACACTGTTTTAGAATGTCTCCTCCAGAACGAGAGAGTGAACTGTCTATCTGATAACACTGTTTTAGAATGTCTCCTCCAGAACGAGAGAGTGAACTGTCTATCTGATTACACTGTTTTAGAATGTCTCCTCCAGAACGAGAGAGTGAACTGTCTATCTGATAACACTGTTTTAGAATGTCTCCTCCAGAACAACAGAGTGAACTGTCTATCTGATAACACTGTTTTAGAATGTTTCCTCCAGAATGAGAGAGTGAACTGTCTATCTGAAAACACTGTTGAAGAATGTCTCCTCCAGAATGAGAGAGTGAACTGTCTATCTGATAACACTGTTTTAGAATGACTCCTCCAGAATGAGAGAGTGAACTGTCTATCTGATAACACTGTTTTAGAATGTCTCCTCCAGAACAAGAGAGTGAACTGTCTATCTGATAACACTGTTGAAGAATGTCTCCTCCAGAACGATAGGAGTGAACTGTCTATCTGATAACACTGTTTTAGAATGTCTCCTCCAGAATGAGAGAGTGAACTGTCTATCTGATAATACTGTTTTAGAATGTTTCCTCCAGAATGAGAGAGTGAACTGTCTATCTGTTAACACTGTTGAAGAATGTCTCTTCCAGAACGAGAGAGTGAACTGTTTATCTTATAACACTGTTGAAGAATGTCTCCTCCAGAACGAGAGAGTGAACTGTCTATCTGATAACACTGTTGAAGAATGTCTCCTCCAGAATGAGAGAGTGAACTGTCTATCTGATAACACTGTTTTAGAATGTCTCCTCCAGAACAAGAGAGTGAACTGTCTATCTTATAACACTGTTGAAGAATGGCTCCTCCAGAACAAGAGAGTGAACTGTCTATCTGATAACACTGTTTTAGAATGGCTCCTCCAGAACGAGAGAGTGAACTGTCTATCTGATTACACTGTTTTAGAATGTCTCCTCCAGAACGAGAGAGTGAACTGTCTATCTGATAACACTGTTTTAGAATGTCTCCTCCAGAATGAGAGAGTGAACTGTCTATCTTATAACACTGTTGAAGAATGTCTCCTCCAGAACAAGAGAGTGAACTGTCTATCTGATAACACTGTTGAAGAATGTTTCCTCCAGAATGAGAGAGTGAACTGTCTATCTGATAACACTGTTGAAGAATGTCTCCTCCAGAACGAGAGAGTGAACTGTCTATCTTATAATACTGTTGAAGAATGTCTCCTCCAGAACAAGAGAGTGAACTGTCTATCTGATAACACTGTTTTAGAATGTCTCCTCCAGAACAAGAGAGTGAACTGTCTATCTGATAACACTGTTTTAGAATGTCTCCTCCAGAACGAGAGAGTGAACTGTCTATCTTATAACACTGTTGAAGAATGTCTCCTCCAGAACAAAAGAGTGAACTGTCTATCTGATAACACTGTTTTAGAATGTCTCCTCCAGAACGAGAGAGTGAACTGTCTATCTGATAACACTGTTGAAGAATGTCTCCTCCAGAACGAGAGAGTGAACTGTCTATCTGATAATACTGTTTTAGAATGTTTCCTCCAGAATGAGAGAGTGAACTGTTTATCTGATAACACTGTTGAAGAATGTCTCCTCCAGAACAAGAGAGTGAACTGTCTATCTGATAACACTGTTTTAGAATGTCTCCTCCAGAACGAGAGAGTGAACTGTCTATCTGATAACACTGTTTTAGAATGTCTCCTCCAGAACAAGAGAGTGAACTGTCTATCTGATAACACTGTTTTAGAATGTTTCCTCCAGAATGAGAGAGTGAACTGTCTATCTGAAAACACTGTTGAAGAATGTCTCCTCCAGAATGAGAGAGTGAACTGTCTATCTGATAACACTGTTTTAGAATGTCTCCTCCAGAACAAGAGAGTGAACTGTCTATCTGATAACTGTTTTAGAATGTCTCCTCCAGAAGGAGAGAGTGAGCTGTCTATCTGATAACACTGTTGAAGAATGTCTCCTCCAGAACAAGAGATTGAACTGTCTATCTGATAACACTGTTGAAGAATGTCTCCTCCAGAACAAGAGAGTGAACTGTCTATCTGATAACACTGTTGAAGAATGTCTCCTCCAGAACAAAAGAGTTAACTGTCTA
Source organism: Salvelinus namaycush (assembly GCF_016432855.1). NCBI lineage: Eukaryota > Metazoa > Chordata > Actinopteri > Salmoniformes > Salmonidae > Salvelinus > Salvelinus namaycush. The sequence continues at coordinate 14,255,916 of NC_052334.1, forward strand.
TCTGATAACACTGTTTTAGAATGTCTCCTCCAGAACAAGAGAGTGAACTGTCTATCTGATAACACTGTTGAAGAATGTCTCCTCCAGAACGATAGGAGTGAACTGTCTATCTGATAACACTGTTTTAGAATGTCTCCTCCAGAATGAGAGAGTGAACTGTCTATCTGATAATACTGTTTTAGAATGTTTCCTCCAGAATGAGAGAGTGAACTGTCTATCTGTTAACACTGTTGAAGAATGTCTCTTCCAGAACGAGAGAGTGAACTGTTTATCTTATAACACTGTTGAAGAATGTCTCCTCCAGAACGAGAGAGTGAACTGTCTATCTGATAACACTGTTTTAGAATGTCTCCTCCAGAATGAGAGAGTGAACTGTCTATCTGATAACACTGTTTTAGAATGTCTCCTCCAGAACAAGAGAGTGAACTGTCTATCTTATAACACTGTTGAAGAATGGCTCCTCCAGAACAAGAGAGTGAACTGTCTATCTGATAACACTGTTTTAGAATGGCTCCTCCAGAACGAGAGAGTGAACTGTCTATCTGATTACACTGTTTTAGAATGTCTCCTCCAGAACGAGAGAGTGAACTGTCTATCTGATAACACTGTTTTAGAATGTCTCCTCCAGAATGAGAGAGTGAACTGTCTATCTTATAACACTGTTGAAGAATGTCTCCTCCAGAACAAGAGAGTGAACTGTCTATCTGATAACACTGTTGAAGAATGTTTCCTCCAGAATGAGAGAGTGAACTGTCTATCTGATAACACTGTTGAAGAATGTCTCCTCCAGAACGAGAGAGTGAACTGTCTATCTTATAATACTGTTGAAGAATGTCTCCTCCAGAACAAGAGAGTGAACTGTCTATCTGATAACACTGTTTTAGAATGTCTCCTCCAGAACAAGAGAGTGAACTGTCTATCTGATAACACTGTTTTAGAATGTCTCCTCCAGAACGAGAGAGTGAACTGTCTATCTTATAACACTGTTGAAGAATGTCTCCTCCAGAACAAAAGAGTGAACTGTCTATCTGATAACACTGTTTTAGAATGTCTCCTCCAGAACGAGAGAGTGAACTGTCTATCTGATAACACTGTTTTAGAATGTCTCCTCCAGAACAAGAGAGTGAACTGTCTATCTGATAACACTGTTGAAGAATGTCTCCTCCAGAACGAGAGAGTGAACTGTCTATCTGATAACACTGTTTTAGAATGTCTCCTCCAGAACGAGAGAGTGAACTGTCTATCTGATAACACTGTTTTAGAATGTCTCCTCCAGAACGAGAGAGTGAACTGTCTATCTGATAATACTGTTTTAGAATGTTTCCTCCAGAATGAGAGAGTGAACTGTTTATCTGATAACACTGTTGAAGAATGTCTCCTCCAGAACAAGAGAGTGAACTGTCTATCTGATAACACTGTTGAAGAATGTCTCCTCCAGAACGAGAGAGTGAACTGTCTATCTGATAATATTGTTTTAGAATGTTTCCTCCAGAATGAGAGAGTGAACTGTCTATCTGATAACACTGTTTTAGAATGTCTCCTCCAGAACAAGAGAGTGAACTGTCTATCTGATAACACTGTTGAAGAATGTCTCCTCCAGAACAAAAGAGTGAACTGTCTATCTGATAACACTGTTTTAGAATGTCTCCTCCAGAATGAGAGAGTGAACTGTCTATCTGATAACACTGTTGAAGAATGTCTCCTCCAGAACAAGAGAGTGAATTGTCTATCTGATAACACTGTTTTAGAATGTCTCCTCCAGAATGAGAGATTGAACTGTCTATCTGATAACACTGTTTTAGAATGTCTCCTCCAGAACAAGAGAGTGAACTGTCTATCTGATAACACTGTTGAAGAATGTCTCCTCCAGAACAAGAGAGTGAACTGTCTATCTGATAACACTGTTTTAGAATGTTTCCTCCAGAATGAGAGAGTGAACTGTCTATCTGATAACACTGTTGAAGAATGTCTCCTCCAGAACGAGAGAGTGAACTGTCTATCTGATAACACTGTTGAAGAATGTCTCCTCCAGAACAAGAGAGTGAACTGTCTATCTGATAACACTGTTTTAGAATGTCTCCTCCAGAACGAGAGAGTGAACTGTCTATCTGATAACACTGTTTTAGAATGTCTCCTCCAGAACAAGAGAGTGAACTGTCTATCTGATAACACTGTTTTAGAATGTCTGCTCCAGAATGAGAGAGTGAACTGTCTATCTGATAACACTGTTTTAGAATGTCTGCTTGAGAATGAGTGTGTTATGATATGGAAGGCTTGAGAATGAGTGTGGTATCATATGGAAGGCTTGAGAATGAGTGTGTTATCATATGGAAGGCTTGAGAATGAGTGTGTTATCATATGGAAGGCTTGAGAATGAGTGTGTTATCATATGGAAGGCTTGAGAATGAGTGTGTTATCATATGGAAGGCTTGAGAATGAGTGTGTTATCATATGGAAGGCTTGAGAATGAGTGTGTTATCATATGGAAGGCTTGAGAATGAGTGTGTTATCATATGGAAGGCTTGAGAATGAGTGTGTTATCATATGGAAGGCTTGTGAATGAGGGTGTTATCATATGGAAGGCTTGAGAATGAGTGTGTTATCATATGGAAGGCTTGAGAATGAGTGTGTTATCATATGGAAGGCTTGAGAATGAGTGTGTTATCATATGGAAGGCTTGAGAATGAGTGTGTTATCATATGGAAGGCTTGAGAATGAGTGTGTTATCCTATGGAAGGCTTGAGAATGAGTGTGTTATCATATGGAAGGCTTGAGAATGAGGGTGTTATCATATGGAAGGCTTGAGAATGAGTGTGTTATCATATGGAAGGCTTGAGAATGAGTGTGTTATCCTATGGAAGGCTTGAGAATGAGTGTGTTATCATATGGAAGGGTTGAGAATGAGTGTGTTATCCTATGGAAGGCTTGAGAATGAGTGTGTTATCATATGGAAGGCTTGAGAATGAGTGTGTTATCATATGGAAGGCTTGAGAATGAGTGTGTTATCCTATGGAAGGCTTGAGAATGAGTGTGTTATCCTATGGAAGGCTTGAGAATGAGTGTGTTATCATATGGAATGCTTGAGAATGAGTGTGTTATCATATGGAAGGCTTGAGAATGAGTGTGTTATCATATGGAAGGCTTGAGAATGAGTGTGTTATCATATGGAAGGCTTGAGAATGAGTATGTTATCATATGGAAGGCTTGAGAATGAGTGTGGTATCATATGGAAGGCTTGAGAATGAGTGTGTTATCATATGGAAGGCTTGAGAATGAGGGTGTTATCATATGGAAGGCTTGAGAATGAGTGTGTTATCATATGGAAGGCTTGAGAATGAGGGTGTTATCCTATGGAAGGCTTGAGAATGAGTGTGTTGTCATATGGAAGGCTTGAGAATGAGGGTGTTATCATATGGAAGGCTTGAGAATGAGGGTGTTATCCTATGGAAGGCTTGAGAATGAGTGTGTTGTCATATGGAAGGCTTGAGAATGAGGGTGTTATCCTATGGAAGGCTTGAGAATGAGGGTGTTATCATATGGAAGGCTTGAGAATGAGTGTGTTATCATATGGAAGGCTTGAGAATGAGGGTGTTATCATATGGAAGGCTTGAGAATGAGTGTGGTATCATATGGAAGGCTTGAGAATGAGTGTGTTATCATATGGAAGGCTTGAGAATGAGGGTGTTATCATATGGAAGGCTAACAGTGTGATTCCAGAGATCATCATTCAGCCTTGCATCAGAAATTGATAATTGAAGACGCTTCTCAGAATCATAATTTCATCTTTCTTTTGTGAGTACCAAGGATCAGAGTATTATAAGTTTCAAGTTGTATTGTCACATGCACAGAATACAGCAGGTGTAAAACAGTGCAGTGAATGCTTAACTTGCAAGCTCATTCCCAACAATTCACAATAGAGGTAGTAATATAAATTAAGAAATAAAACACGTGAAATGTGAGAGAAAAGCAAAAGAAAAGAAGGAAAAAAACATGACAATGCAGTTATATACATGTCTTTTATGCAGTGATTCATACATTTCTCTATTTTGTCTGTGATGTGACTTATTTTGTAAAGTCTTAGAGAGGATAAAGCTCTGTTTGGGTTTTGGTCCGAGACGTGTTAAAGGGAAATCCAACTTAAAAATGGATTCAAAGTACAATAGTAGCATATATGGTTTTAATAGCACAAATAGTCAACTTCTCACAGGTTTTCACTATGCACTAAACCACCGTTTTTTCAAACTCACGTAGGGTCAGTTTCCCCAGACACAGATTAAGCATAGTCCAGGACTAAAAAGTGTTCTCAAAGAAGATCCTCCATCTACGTAACATTGCAAAAATCAGAAACTTTCTGTCAAAAAATGATGCAGAAAAATGTATCCATGCTTTTGCTACTTCTAGGTTAGACTACTGCAATGCTCTACTTTCTGGCTACCCGGATAAAGCACAAAATAAACTTCAGTTAGTGCTAAATACGGCTGCTAGAATCCTGACTAGAACCACATTTAAAAAAAATCATATTACTCCAGTGCTAGCCTCCCTACACTGGATTCCTGTTAAGGCAAGGGATGATTTCAAGGTTTTACTACTAACCTACAAATCATTACATGGGCTTGCTCCTACCTATCTTTCCGATTTGGTCCTGCCGTACATACCTACACGTACGCTACGGTCACAAGACGCAGGCCTCCTAATTGTCCCTAGAATTTCTAAGCAAACAGCTGGAGGCAGGGCTTTCTCCTATAGATCTCAATTTTTATGGAATGGTCTGCCTACCCATGTGAGAGACGCAGACTCGGTCTCAACCTTTAAGTCTTTACTGAAGACTCATCTCTTCAGTGGGTCATATGATTGAGTGTAGTCTGGCCCAGGAGTGTGAAGGTGAACGGAAAGGCTCTGGAGCAACGAACCACCCTTGCTGTCTCTGCCTGGCCGTTTCCCCTCTCTCCACTGGGATTCTCTGCCTCTAACCCTATTACAGGGGCTGAGTCACTGGCTTACTGGTGCTCTTCCATGCCGTCCCTAGGAGGGGTGCGTCACTTGAGTGGGTTGAGTCACTGACGTGATCTTCCTGTCTGGGTTGGCGCCCCCCCCTGGGTTGTGCCGTGGCGGTGATCTTTGTGGGCTATACTCGGCCTTGTCTCAGGATGGTAAGTTGGTGGTTGAAGATATCCCTCTAGTGGTGTGGGTGCTGTGCTTTGGCAAACTGGGTGGGGTTATATCCTACCTGCCTGCCTGTTTGGCCCTGTCCGGGGGTATCATCGGATGGGGCCACAGTGTCTCCTGACCCCTCCTGTCTCAGCCTCCAGTATTTATGCTGCAGTAGTTTATGTGTCAGGGAGCTAGGGTCAGTCTGTTATATCTGGAGTACTTCTCCTGTCTTATCCTGTGTCCTGTGTGAATTTAAGTATGCTCTCTCTAATTCTTTCTTTCTCTCTCTCGGAAGACCTGAGCCCTAGGACCATGCCTCAGGACTACCTGGCATGATGACTCCTTGCTGTCGCCAGTCCACCTGGCCGTGCTGCTGCTCCAGTTTCAACTGTTCTGCCTGCGGCTATGGAACCCTGACCTGTTCACCGGACGTGCTACCTGTCCCAGACCTGCTGTTTTCAACTCTCTAGAGACAGCAGGAGCGGTAGAGATACTCTTAATGATCAGCTATGAAAAGCCAACTGACATTTACTCCTGAGGTGCTGACTTGTTGCACCCTCGACAACTACTGTGATTATTATTATTTGACCATGCTGGTCATTTATGAACATTTGAACATCTTGGCCATGTTCTGTTATAATCTCCACCCGGCACAGCCAGAAGAGGACTGGCCACCCCTCATAGCCTGGTTCCTCTCTAGGTTTCTTCCTAGGTTTTGGCCTTTCTAGGGAGTTTTTCCTAGCCACCGTGCTTCTACACCTGCATTGCTTGCTGTTTGGGGTTTTAGGCTGGGTTTCTGTACAGCACTTTGAGATATCAGCTGATGTAAGAAGGGCTATATAAATAAATTTGATTTGATTTGAAAGTGCTTTTTGGTCCAGTACTAGTGTTGATCTCTGTCTAAGAAACTGTATGTTTACTGTACATGTTAGTAAGGGGAATTCTTCCATGAAAATGTAGGATGTATGGTGACCGAGTTCCTATGATCGTACTCTACCATTAATTGTCCAATCTGATGGACAGGTCAGAGCCGGGGAGGCATAGAGCAAGGAAAACACTCACCTTTTACTCAACCATTCTAATGTAATATGAAATGTTGCTTCCCTGTCTTTTAAAGATGATTTGGGGCTCAGGAGAAATGATGAAGAAATTATGAATTATATTAAGGTAGGCTGTGAGGAATTACAGATGGGACATTCAGGTAAAGACTTTCAATATGTCCAAGTGAAGATGACATCGTTGCTTTAAATGTTCCTCGATTTAAAGCTCCCGCACCGCCATTTCAGATGCGATTCCATATCAAATTGTTTCTTAACGCGATTTGATGACTGAAATCCAATCACCTAAACCTCCCCACTGATGGGGCCAGCACCTCCGTCATCGCCCGGGCCCTTTCAGTGACAGTCACACATATGCAGTCTGCCACTGCCTACCACAATGATCAACTGACACATCGTTGTCTTTTGTTTTGACTACTTTCTTTTCACGGCTCTTTTCTAATTGTACAACTTTTTGTTAAGTACCTGTATATGACTTTGACATGGCATATTGTGTTCTTTTGTGTGTGTGCCAATGTCATCGATCACATTGAATGTCATAGTGAACAACGTGGGGGGGGGTGGTCTCTAATGGCCTCGCTATACATACGCCTATAATGTAGCACATACAGTACAGTAAACTTAAATTAATCTGTTTTAATTTCTTACCACAATTTTCTTTTCCTAGTCCCGATTAAAGTACATTTGTCACGTTCCTGACCTTATTTCCTTTATTTTGTCTTTGTTTAGTATGGTCAGGGCGTGAGTTGGGGTGGGCATTCTATGTTATGTGTTTCTATGTTGGGTTCAATGTATTAGCCTGATATGGTTCTCAATTAGGGGCAGGTGTTTTACGTTTCCTCTGATTGAGAACCATATTAAGGTAGGCTGTTCTCACTGTTTGTTTGTGGGTGATTGTTCCTGTGTCAGTGTTTGTACCACATGGGACCGGTTCGTTTCGTTCGTTCGTTCGTTCGTTCGTTCGTGTGTTCCGTCCTGTTCGTGCGTTCATGTGTTTTGTTCTCAAGTTCAGGTCTGTTCACGTCGTTTGTTATTTTGTAGTTTGTTCAAGTGTTTTTCGTCTTCGTTTAAATAAACGTGATTATGTCTTTAAACTACGCTGCATATTGGTCCGATCCTTGCTCCTCTTCAGTTTAGGAGAAAGACGAGCGTTACAACATTGGCATTTTGATGATGAGGAAATGATTCTATCCATCTCTGTAAATGTAATAGAGGACCGTGAATGCTCTCAAAAGCACAAGGCCATCAACGACGATGGAAACGTAGTAAATGCTACTAAAATACTATAATGTTATACATCTTACTGCAATGTAAACCCTTTTTGCCTTGAGTCATCCTTCGTTTGTTAGAGAAAACTTTCAGAACTGTATAACCACAGCCTAAAACCTTCCCTGTGACATTTAAATAACAGGAATCTTTCATCTCTCCCTCTCTACACAGAAAAATGATTTCACTTGTCTTTCTGATGTGGCATAATCATTTGTGATCTTTTCAACAAAGAGTGGCCAGCCATCTTATTAATTTTCCCATCCATGCTTAAGCAAGGACACCAAATCAACATTTTGACTGGTGGTAATTGCAAAGCCACCATGGTTCGATACACATGACCTATACTCCCTTTAAAGTAATTTCCATTTCTTGCAAAAAGAGCTTGTTAATTGCAAAAAGGCAAAATAATAAATATATTTTTCTTCAACATGTCATGTTTCTTTGAGGACAGTGCAGGAATGCATTTCCATTCTAATTTAATAATCCCATCAGTCAAGTCTGAAGCTTTCATCAACAATAAGAATCAACAATCCTTTGGGAACTTAGCTAGTAGTGTGCTATAACATGCTAGATCTACATACAGCCTGTAACATGGCTGCTGATTGCTGCTGATGGCTGAGGAAGCTGTTGTTACACAACTTGATGTTTTATGTAATATTCACAGTCATTTTATAAACAGTGGATACCATTTTCTTTTTTCTGTCAGATTTGCTCTGATGTAAGAACACACTTACCATCAACATCATAAGACCAAATGGACGATTACAGTTAAAGGGTCATCAAGGCTAGTCTAGTCCAGGCAATCAGGGAAAAGTTGATTGGCTGTTGAGCAGTGTGTGTGTGTGCATGCGTGTGCAAAAGTGTGTGTGACTGTGTGTACATGCATCCATATGTATGTGTGTGTGTGTGTGTGAGAACGAGCATGGGTGTGGGGGGGACAGGGACGTACCTCCAGAGCTGATTCGCTGATGGGCTCAGAGGATAATTTCTCTTATCCCATCATTGTCAGAATCATCAGCACCTCCTGTGAAAAACCCATTATTCATGCTAATGGCTGTGTCTGTGTGACTGGCAACACTCAACGTAGACTCAATGTAATGACTATAGTAATGACTATACTGTTGAGCATGTGTTCCAAATGGTACCCTATTCCTATATAGTGCACTCATTAGGGAATAGGTTGCCATTTGGACGCTGACACACACTTTATGTAGCATTTTGTAGAAACATTCAATGACATCCCTTAACATATGTTTTCATATAACCTCAATCAGTCTTGTCAATCAGCTGTTTTTCCTAGTGCTGGCTCCTCGGATCCCCAATCATGATGTCTCAGACACATCTCCCATTTAATGTCGCACTTGAGCATTTTTGATTTATAGTGTTGAGAAAGGAAATGATCAACAATGAAGGATGTTTGTACATTGTTTCAGGTAATTTGCATACAGAAAATGCATGTAATCAAATGGTTTCCAATAAATGAAGTTCATTTCTCAACATGTCTGTATATGTATTGTTAACCATGCAGTTTAACGCTGATAGTATTCCACATCACAGAACACTTTTACACTAAACACAAAGCATGTACACCATCATGATACGTCAAGGTTGGAGAACATATACATATATATGGATGCCTGTTTCAACCTTGCTGTTGTTTCCCTTTCTCTACATCTTTTGAACACCTAACTGGGGAAGCAGTGTTTTAACAAAAAGGTATTAGAAATCACAACAGCAAGGCACACATTTTTAAAGTGTAAAACCTTCCCTCTTAGTCGTACCCTGCCTTTATGTCTTAGGAATAAAAAATGAAAAAGGAAATAGTAGATAGATGCTGAATTTAAGTCAACAGTCATCATCAATCTCTTACTACACAACACTGTTCAGCTGTTTCCAACCTGGGACGTGTTGCATAGATAGATCTACTTGCATTTGGCTTTCTTTATGACATAGGTCCAACTTCCATTTCCTCCATCAGTTGAGTGCCAAAACAATCCCTCTCTTTCCCTCTGGCTTTCTCTTTCTTAACACAAGTTGCCATGGAGCTGGACCTCTCAGAACGCTCTGGAACTCTCAGCAGTGCTGTTCTGTCCAGACAGGATGGAACTAATCACCAAACAGCAGCTCTCAAAGTACTCTCCCACTCCATGTGTCCTCTTCACATTTGTCCTTACCTTCTACTGATGCTTGTGTCCTGGGCTTATAACATCTGCAGCTGGTTCTACAGTACTGGTGAGATAGTGAGAAATGCCATACAAACTGACGGAAGAAGTATGTGTCTGTGTGTGTTTGGTGAGGGTTTGGTGAAGGCTTGTATGGTTGGTGGCAGAGCAGTGAGGTAGCTCAGTACCAGTCTGGGACGGATTGGAGGAGCAGAGGATGGTGCGGGTCACTGAGAGGTCAAAGGTCAGGGGTCAGCATTACAGTAGCCAGAAGGAAGAAGAGGAAGCTTGAGTAGCAGGCTGGAGAGAGCCATTGACCAGGGGAACAGGGGAGAGAGCCCAGGCCACAGGCCAACAGGATGGACACTGCACACAGACATGGACCATCCTCTCTCACAGCTGAGCCTTGGAGGTGGATGAGGCTACACTCCCAGACAGTCTCTGTAAGACAAGAAGACAAAGATACATACAGTACAAATGTCAGTCAAGTTACCATTACACAATATCTGTTCTGTAGCTATTTTCACTTTTTTTCTAATTTAGTAATGACCAGCTCACACAAACACTGCCAGTGATATATTACAATACTACATCGTACTGTATATACTGATATATTACAAAACTACATCGTACTGTATATTCCCCAAAACATATATGAAGTGTGAATATTTGAAACATTTGTCCTCAATGTACAATGTTCAACAAACCACGCTGTGACGCAATACCTCTGTAGTACAGTCAACAACACTATTTACATTAGTCTCTAAACCACAGACCATGGTACAGACTGACTGATTCATTCAGCAGTGCTTCATGGTCTGTATTCACCATAGGACTAATGTCACCTGTTCCCCTATTATAGTGGTATGGCGTGTAGCGGGGCTAAACAGGTGGGCCAGACGAGATGGCAGTACGGGGGTCAGATACAGCTGTACATGACTACTGGGTGTAGCTAGTTGTGCGCGCTGAGGCTGGCATGGGGACAGGGCACATGACTGGCTCACCTGCAGCGCCTGGTTGTGTGACTACTGGTGCTCGGCTGGGGCTCATGTGTCCTGCCTTGAGGGCTGGCATTGGACAGTATGGAGACAGTGGGGGAGAGGGGGGACAGGGGGGACTCACAGAGGGGAGACAGCAGAGTGTTTAGCCCCAGGGGTGCCCCTGGGGGATGACATCCCCACATAACTAAAAACTAAATACACAGCCTAGTCCTCTTACAAACAGCTTACAGTATTTTAATGGCATGCAACTCTCCCTGCAGAAACAGTTGGTTCATACTATTGTAGCTGATACAGAAGAGTGGAGAAATACACCTCTGAGGTGAGTGGCCTTTTGTAGCACACAATTATATATTATTGAGAAAAGGTAATTTTGCCTTTGCGGTGAGTGAGTTGTAGTTGACTAAGGCTAAATTCCTACAAGTATTACAAGTATTTTAGTAAGGCTAAATTAATTCTGTATTAAAATAATTGTAGTAAGGCTAAATGCCTACAAGTATTACAAGTATTTTTGTAATGCTAAATTCATACTGTTTACAAGTATTTTAGTAAGGCTAAATGCATACTGTATTACAAGTATTTTAGTAAGGCTAAATTCATACTGTATTACAATTATTTTAGCAAGGCTAAATTCATACTGTATTACAAGTATTTTAGCAAGGCTAAATTCATACTGTACTACAAGTATTTTAGTAAGGTTAAATTCATACTGTACTACAATAATTGTAGTAAGTCTAAATGCCTACAAGTATTACACATATTTTAGTAAGGCTAAATTAGTACTGTATTACAAGTACTATAGTAAGGCTAAATTCATACTGTATAAAATAATTGTAGTAAGGCTAAATGCCTACAAGTATTACAAGTATTTTTGTAATGCTAAATTCATTCTGTTTACAAGTATTTTAGTAAGGCTAAATTCATACTGTATTACAAGTATTTTAGTAAGGCTAAATGCATACTGTATTACAAGTATTTTAGCAAGGCTAAATTCATACTGCACTACAAGTATTTTAGCAAGGCTAAATTCATACTGTATAAAAATAATTGTGGTAAGGCTAAATGCCTAAAAGTATTACAAATATTTTAGTAAGGCTAAATTCTAACTGTATATCAAGTATTTTAGTAAGGCTAAATTCATACTGTACTACAAGTATTTTAGTAAGGTTAAATTCATACTGTACTACAATAATTGTAGTACGTCTAAATGCCTACAAGTATTACACATATTTTAGTAAGGCTAAATTAGTACTGTATTACAAGTACTATAGTAAGGCTAAATTCATACTGTATAAAAATAATTGTAGTAAGGCTAAATGCCTAAAAGTATTACAAGTATTTTAGTAAGGCTAAATTCATACTGTACTACAATAATTGTAGTAAGGCTAAATGCTTACTGTATAAGAATTATTTTTGTGCTGACAGCAGTGAGTACATGTGATTTTGTTCAAGGACTCTCAGCAGGGATTGGAATGAAACTGTGAAGTCATTGATGTATTCTTAAGGATGACTGAGGCACTTGAATCATAACATTGTTTGACTACTCAACCCAAGGCACTCATTCCTCCAGCAGTTTCTGATGAAGGCATGAAAGAGAGTAAGGAAAGGGTATAATGCAACGGCTCACCCCAGACGATACATATCCCTTATAAGATAATACATAGTTTTCAAACCAATTTGCTGGTAAAGGAAAACTTTGTGGAGAGTAGAGTTCCTGTAATTTGAATCAGAACATTGTTTAACTACTAGACTGAGGCACTTGAATCATAATATTGTTTAACTACTAGACTGAGGCAGTTGAATCCTAACATTGTCTAACTACTAGACTGAGGCACTTGAATCATTACATTGTTTAACTACTAGACTGAGGCACTTGAATCATAACATTGTTTAACTACTAGACTGAGGCACTTGAATCATTACATTGTCTAACTACTAGACTGAGGCACTTGAATCATAACATTGTTTAACTACTAGACTGAGGCACTTGAATCATTACATTGTTTAACTACTAGACTGAGGCAGTTGAATCATAACATTGTTTAACTACTAGACTGAGGCACTTGAATCAGAACATTGTTTAACTACTAGACTGAGGCACTTGAATCATAACATTGTTTAACTACTAGACTGAGGCACTTGAATCATTACATTGTTTAACTACTAGACTGAGGCAGTTGAATCATTTCATTGTTTAACTACTAGACTGAGGCACTTGAATCATTACATTGTTTAACTACTAGACTGAGGCACTTGAATCATTACATTGTTTAACTACTAGACTGAGGCAGTTGAATCATTTCATTGTCTAACTACTAGACTGAGGCACTTGAATCATAACATTGTTTAACTACTAGACTGAGGCAGTTGAATCATTTCATTGTCTAACTACTAGACTGAGGCACTTGAATCATAACATTGTCTAACTACTAGACTGAGGCACTTGAATCAGAACATTGTTTAACTACTAGACTGAGGCACTTGAATCATAACACTGTTTAACTACTAGACTGAGGCAGTTGAATCATAACATTGTCTAACTACTAGACTGAGGCACTTGAATCATAACATTGTTTAACTACTAGACTGAGGCACTTGAATCATAACATTGTTTAACTACTAGACTGAGGCACTTGAATCATAACATTGTCTAACTACTAGACTGAGGCAGTTGAATCATTACATTGTTAAACTACTAGACTGAGGCACTTGAATCATTACATTGTTAAACTACTAGACTGAAGCACTTGAATCCTAACATTGTCTAACTACTAGACTAAGGCACTTAGTCATGAATGCCAGAAATACGCTGTTACAGTTGAAGTCGGAAGTTTACATACACCTTAGCCAAATACATTTAAACTCTGTTTTTCACAATTCCTGACATTTAATGCTAGTAAAAATTCCCTGTCTTAGGTCAGTTAGGATCACCACTTTATTTTAAGAATGTGAAATGTCAGAATAATAGTAGAGAAAATGATTTATTTCAGCTTTATTTCTTTCATCACATTCCCAGTGTGTCAGAAGTTTACATACACTCAATTAGTATTTGGTAGCGTTGCCTTTAAATTGTTTAACTTGGGTCAAACGTTTCGGGTAGCCTTCTACAAGCTTCCCACAATAAGTTGGGTGAATTTTGGCCCATTCCTCCTGACAGAGCTGGTGTAACTGAGTCAGGTTGGTAGGCCTCCTTGCTCGCACACGCTTTTTCAGTTCTGCCCACAAATGTTCTATAGGATTGAGGTCAGGGCTTTGTGATGGCCACTCCAATACCTTGACTTTGCTGTCCTTAAGCCATTTTGCAACAACTTTGGAAGTATGCTTGGGGTCATTGTCCATTTGGAAGACCCATTTGCAACCAAGCCTTAACTTCCTGACTAATGTCTTGAGCTGTTGCTTCAATATATCCACATCATTTTCCACCCTCATGATGCCATCTATTTTGTGAAGTGCATCAGTCCCTCCGGCAACAAAGCACACCCCACAACATGATGCTGCCATCCCCGTGCTTCACGGTTGGAATGGTGTTCTTCGGCTTGCAAGCCTCCCCCTTTTTCCTCCAAAGGACAATTCTCCAAAAAGTACGATCTTTGTCCCCATGTGCAGTTGCAAACCGTAGTCTGTTTTTTTTATGGCGGTTATGGAGCAGTTGCTTCTTCCTTGCTGAGCGGCCTATCAGGTTATGTCGATATAGGACTCGTTTTACTGTGGATATAGATACTTTTGTACCTGTTTCCTCCAGCATCTTCACAAGGTCCTTTGCTGTTGTTCTGGGATTGATTTGCACTTTTTGCATCAAAGTACATTCATCTCTAGGAGACAGAATGCGTCTCCTTCCTGTGCGGCATGACGGCTGCGTGGTCCCATGGTGTTTATACTTGCGTACTATTGTTTGTACAGATGAACGTGGTACCTTCAGGTGTTTGGAAATTGCTCCCAAGGTTGAACCAGACTTGTAGAGGTCTACAATTTTTTTTTCTGAGGTCTTGCCTCATTTCTTTTCATTTTCCCATGATGTCAAGCAAAGAGGCACTGGGTTTGAAGGTAGGCCTTGAAATACATCCACAGGTACACCTCCAATTGACTCAAATGATGTCAATTAGCCTATCAGAAGCTTCTAAAGCCATGACATCATTTTCTGGAATTTTCCAAGCTGTTTAAAGGCACAGTCAACTTAGTGTAACGATGTTCGTCTGAGGAAGAAGGAGTAGACCAAAGCGCAGCATGGTACGTGTTCATGATGTTTTAATATAGCCTGAACACTGAAACAAAAAACAAAAGTGGAACAAAACGCAACAGTTCTGTCAGGCACTCACACAAAACAGAAAACAACTACCCTCAAAACACAGGTGGGAAAAGGCTACCTAAGTATGGTTCTCAATCAGAGACAATGATAGACAGCTGCCTCCGATTGAGAACCACACCCGGCCAAACACATAGAAATAGACAACATAGAATAAAAACATAGAATGCCCACCCCAACCCACGCCCTGACCAACCAAAATAGAGACATAAAAAGGACCTCTAAGGTCAGGGCGTGACAGTACCCCCCCCCCCCCCCCCAAAGGTGCGGACTCCGGCCGCAAAACCTAAACCTATAGGGGAGGGTCTGGGTGGGCATCTATCCGCGGTGGCGGCTCTGGTGGGGGACGTGGACCCCGCTCCACCTTAAGCTTGGCCCACTTATGTGGCGCCTCTGGAGCTGGGACCCTCGCCGCTGACCCCGGACTGGGAACCCTTGCAGCGGGCCCCGGACAGGAGGGCGACTCTGGCAGCTCCGGACAGGAGGGCGACTCTGGCAGCTCCGGACAGGAGGGCGACTCTGGCAGCTCCGGACAGGAGGGAGACTCTGGCAGCTCCGGACAGGAGGGAGACTCTGGCAGCTCCGGACAGGAAGGAGACTCTGGCAGCTCCGGACAGGAGGGAGACTCTGGCAGCTCCGGACAGGAGGGAGACTCTGGCAGCTCCGGACTGGGGATCGTCGCTGGAGGCTCCGGACTGGGGATCGTCGCTGGAGGCTCCGGACTGGGGATCGACGCTGGAGGCTCCGGACTGGGGATCGACGCTGGAGGCTCCGGACTGGGGATCGACGCTGGAGGCTCCGGACTGGGGATCGACGCTGGAGGCTCCGAACTGGGGATCGACGCTGGAGGCTCCGGACTGGGGATCGTTGCTGGAGGCTCCGGGCTGGGGATCGTTGCTGGAGGCTCCGGACTGAAGGGCGTCACTGGAGTGGAGAGACACACAGGAGGCTTCGTGCCATGCATCATCACTGGAGGCTTCGTGCCATGGATCATCACTGGAGGCTTCTTGCTATGGATCATCACTGGAGGCTTCTTGCCATGGATCATCACTGAAGGCTTCTTGCCATGGATCATCACTGGAGGCTTCGTGCCATGGATCATCACTGGAGGCTTCGTGCCATGGATCATCACTGGAGGCTTCTTACCATGGATCATCACTGGAGGCTTCGTGCCATGGATCATCACTGGAGGCTTCGTGCCATGGATCATCACTGGAGGCTTCGTGCCATGGATCATCACTGGAGGCTTCGTGCCATGGATCATCACTGGAGGCTCCGTGCCATGGATCATCACTGGAGGCTTCGTGCCATGGATCATCACTGGAGGCTTCTTGCCATGGATCACCACTTGAGTGGAGAGACACACAGGAGGCCTGGCTCTGGGAGAAGGCACAGGACTCACCAGGCTGGGGAGACATGCAGTAGGGTTAGGGCTTAGCACAGGCACAGGACTCACCAGGCTGGGAGACATGCAGGAGGCCTTTTCCTTGGCTGAGGCACCAGATACACTGGGCCGTGGAGGCGCACTGGCGGTCTCGAGCGCAGAGCTAGCACAACCTGTCCTGGCTGGATGGTGACTTTGGCCCGGGACGTACGGGGCGCAGGCACAGGACGCACTGGGCTGTGCAGACGCCCTGGAGACACAGTGCGCAGAGCCGGCGCAGGATATCCTGGGCCATAGAGACGTCCTGGAGGTCTGGAGAGCAGGGCTGGCACACTCCGTCCTGGCTCGATGCCCACTCTAGCCCAGCCGATGCGAGGAGCTGGGATATAGCGCACCGGGCTAAGAACACGTACTGGAGACACCGTGCGCTCCACCGCATAACACGGTGCCTGACCAGTACGACGCCCGCCACTGTAAGCACGGGGAGTTGGCTCAGGTCTCCAACGTGGCTCAGCCAAACTCCCCGTGAGCCTCAAAACAAAAATGTTTTGGAGTGGCCTCCCGGTCTTTAGTGCCAGTCTTGTCCCCGTGTAATCCCTGGCCCTTTTCCTAGCTGCCTGCGCCTTCCTTGCTGCTTCGACCTGCTCCCATGGCAGGCGATCTTTTCCAGCCAGGATCTCCTCCCACGTGTAGGATCCTTTGCCGTCCAGGATGTCCTCCCATGTCCAGTCCTCCTTACCCCGCTGCTTGGTCCTTTGGTGGTGGGTAGTTCTGTAACGATGTTCGTCTGAGGAAGAAGGAGTAGACCAAAGCGCAGCGTGGTACGTGTTCATGATGTTTTAATATAGCCTGAACACTGAAACAAAAACCAAAAGTGGAACAAAACGCAACAGTTCTGTCAGGCACTCACACAAAACAGAAAACAACTACCCACAAAACACAGGTGGGAAAAGGATACCTAAGTATGGTTCTCAATCAGAGACAATGATAGACAGCTGCCTCTGATTGAGAACCACACCCAGCCAAACACATAGAAATAGACAACATAGAACAAAAACATAGAATGCCCACCCCAACTCACGCCCTGACCAACCAAAATAGAGATATAAAAAGGATCTCTAAGGTCAGGGAGTGACACTTAGTGTATGTAAACTTCTGACCCACTGGAATTGTGATACAGTGAATTATAAGTGAAATAATCTGTCTGCAAACAATTGTTGGAAAAATGACTTGTGTCATGCACAAAGTAGATGTCCTAACAGTCTTGCCAAAACTATAGTTTGTTAACAAGAAATTTGTGGAGTGGTTGAAAAACGAGTTTTAACCTGTCTAGCCTCAGCGTTCCGCTAGCGGAACTCCTCCCACATTCCACTGAAAAGGCAGAGCGCGAAATTCAAAATATATTTTTTAGAAATATTTAACTTTCACACATTAACAAGTCCAATACAGCAAATGAAAGATACACATCTTGTGAATCCAGTCAACATGTCCGATTTTTTAAATGTTTTACAGCGAAAACAGCACGTATATTTATGTTAGCTCAGCACCAAATACAAAGAAGGACAGACATTTTTCACAGCACAGGTAGCATGCACAAAGCCAACCTAACTAACCAAGAACCAACCAAACTAACCAAGAAACAACTTCATCAGATGACAGTCTTATAACATGTTACACAATAAATCTATGTTTTGTTCAAAAAATGTGCATATTTGAGGTATAAATCAGTTTTACATTGCAGCTACCATCACAGCTACCGTCAAAAATAGCACCGAAGCAGCCAGAGTAATTATAGAGACCAACGTGGAATACCTAAATACTCATCATAAAACATTTCTGAAAAATGCATCGTGTACAGAAATGAAAGACAAGCATCTTGTGAATCCAGCCAATATTTCAGATTTTTTAAGTGTTTTACAGCGAAAACACAATATAGCATTATATTAGCTTACTACAATAGCCTACACACAACCGCATTCATTCATCAAGGCACGTTAGCGATAGCAATAGGCACGTTAGCGTTAGCGAATAAACCAGCAAAAGATATCAATTTTCACTAACCTTCATAAACCTTCCTCAGATGACAGTCCTATAACATCAGGTTATACATACACTTATGTTTTGTTCGAAAATGTGCATATTTAGAGCTGAAATCAGTGGTTATCCATTATGCTAATGTAGCTTCTTTTTCCCAGAATGTGCGGATATTTCTATTAGACTCTCACCTATTCTGACCAAATAGCTATTCATAAACATTACAAAAAAATACATGTTGTATAGGAAATGATAGTAACACTAGTTCTTAATGCAATCGCAGTGTTAGAATTCTAAAAATATCTTCATTACGACATAAGGCTTATGTTATAGCGAGGAGAGTGGCCAAAACCTGGGCGCAAAACTACTAGTACACAGTTCGACACATATATGAAATAGCATCATAAAATGGGTCCTACTTTTGGTGATCTTCCATCAGAATGTTGGACAAGGGGTCCTTTGTCCAGAACAGTCGTTGTTTGGATTTAGAACATCGTTTTTCCCTCTTGAATTAGCCAGCACACTGGCCAAGTGGCGCGAAGCTCCCCATCGTCAACAAACACAGACAAGGCAACACGCCTAACGTCCCGAAAAAATTTCAATAATCTATTAAAACTATATTGAAAAAACATACTTTACGATGATATTGTATGTATCAAATAAAATCAAAGCCGGAGAAAGTATTTGCCTATAACGACGGCTTTTCAAAAGGCAATTCCAGGTCCATCTGCGCGCTCTCCAGAAGAAAAAAAAATGGATGACTCGTCGTGCCAAGATGATTTATTCCACCTCAGACCAAGATAAACACTTCCTTTCTTCTCTCACGTCCTCTTGACATCTAGGGGAAGGTGTATGACGTGCATGTATACTCATACGTGTCATGCCCATTTATAGGCAGGCCCTTGAACAGAGCATAATTTTCAGACTTTCCACTTCCTGGTCAGAAAGTGTGCTGCCAAATGAGTTCTGTTTTACTCACAGACAAAATTCAAGCGGTTTTAGAAACTAGAGAGTGTTTTCTATCCAATAGTAATAATAATATGCATATTGTACGAGCAAGAATAGAGTACGAGGCCGTTTAAATTGGGCACGTTTTTCCCCCAAAGTGTAAATAGCGCCCTCTATCCTCATCAGGTTTTAATGACTCCAACCTAAGTGTATGTAAACTTCCGACTTCAACTGTATGTCTCATCATAGAACATTTTCTGCAGAGAGGGGTGAAAAGAAGAGAGTACTTTTTTTAAATGAATGGCAAAACTTATTTTGAATGTGCTTACTGGCAGTATGGAATGAGGCGGAAAATGTGTTTGCAATGGAATGCTACGACGAGAGGGAGAAACCCTTTTGGCCATTTTCCCAGGTAAAGTACACAGCCCGAGAGGGTGTGTGTGTGTGTGCGTGCGCCCATGCGTGTGTGTGTGTGGCGGTACTCATCATACTGTACATACCATGACCTGGGGCCTGGCAGTTCCAGTCTTTGAAGCAGATGAGTTGTCAGAGACAGGGCCACTACCCCGGGGGCCCCGGCCCCCGACCTCCCCACAACCTTGGCCTAACCTTGGAGACTGTGGAGAGGAGAGAGTATAGAGAGGGGTAGAGAGAGAGATGGGGGCGGGAGAGAGTGATAGAGAGAGGGAGAAATAGAGAGGTGGGGGAGAAAGAGAGAGTGAGAGAGAAAATAAATCAAACCACAAACCAAATTGTTGGTCGTTTTATATTTTCTGTAATCCACTCATATTTCTTTAGTTACAATGCATAGCTACAAGATATGAGGAAATAACATAGGGTTAGTGTAAATGACTTAAAACAACAAGTAGCTAATGGAAAACAATTCCCTCTTCACTTTAAATTGTTGCTGAGAATTGTCTTAACAGCTTTGAAAATAATCTGTTTGTAAAGATCTGTCTATCAATTACATTTCCTGTCTGTAACAGAATCATTACATCTTCCACAGCTCACACTACCCCACCTTTTAGCTTCCTTTGTTGGATGTTTTTATAATTACGGCAGTTTACAAGGTAATCACTTAATTATTCACCAATTGACACAGCCAGATAACAGTGTTATAGAAGGTCAGGCATCAGGTTTCTGAAGAGAACAGCCAGAGAAGTGACAACTTAGCATATGAAATAGAGCAACCTCTTAAAAGGACACAAACACATGGTAATTCAGTCATGAAATTAAATAATGGTTCTTCGCCGGGAATTCTTGCTTATGAATCATAATGTAATCTGACTGATTATGATTATTCTGTTCCGTAGACCTTAACATTCTAAATCGGAGGATGCTAAGCAAATCCCTCTTCCATCGACACTTCAGGGGAAGAAGAGGAGGAGGAGGAGGAGGAGGAGGGGATGAATGAAGGAGGGAATAAAAATATCTCCTCAATATTTAGTCACAGATATGAATACATAACAGGGTGAAATGCGCACCAGTCCCATTACGTGGAGATAGGTGGGTGGGTGTATAAAGGGTGTAATGTCTAACTCACCTGCTTCTGTTTATGAGTTGACTTGACTTCCTGAAGAGAGCTGTAGCCTTTCCTGACATTCTTCTGTTTCATCCACTGTGAAGTAGATCCTTTTTCATCCGAATCACACTTTCTTATTGGGGGACAGAGGCTGCCTTCCTCTTTTAAAGGATATGTACTGGAGCAAGAGACTCTTATCTTAGTCATTACAGGGGAAATGTTAGATTCAAGCATTTCAGTATCTGCTAAACATTCAACAGTGTCTATCAGGGTTTCACATGGTAACGGATTAAGATAAGAAGCCTCATTATGGCACTGTAGCTGTCTCCAAGCTATACTTCCAGGAGAAATACCATGTTCTTCTTGGTATTCATTGCAGGCGGGCAGAGGCGCTTGGCTCTGACTCTGGCTTTGGGCAGCAGGAGAGGGAGAGGAGGAGTAGTAGTCAATTAATTTGGGACTCTGCTTCCTTTGCCTCTTGGTGACAGCCATGCTGTAGCAGAGAGGAGGTCCAAGGTACACTTTCTCAGTACAGGCCTCGAACAGCATCTCCTCGTCCCTGATGTCTGGGGTAGACGACAGTAAGGGGGTGGTGCTCTTGCTGTCTATACAGGCGCTAACCTCTCCACAGTCCGAGTCGTGGGAGGAGATAGACAGGTAGGAGTAGAAGTCTCCCTTGTGGAGGTGGATGGTCCGGTGGGAGTGCTCCAGGACTTTGTCCCTGATCTGGGCTCCAGTCTGGCCGGGTCTTTCTTTGTCCTCCGCCTGGCTCTCCTTGTTCTTCAGAGCCACCGAGGCCATGTTGATGATCTCCATCACAAAGTTGTGCACGTTCTCCTGGCTCTTTTGGTCCTGGCGTGGGGGTGCCTGGGGGTGGGGGTGGCTGCAGCAGGGATGGTCTGAGTTGGGGTCTGGGATGGGGTTGGCATCTCCAATGCTCTGCTGGGTGTGGACATCACAGAGGAATGAAGAGAAGAGATTCTCCTGACTGCTGTTTCCAGAATGGGGTGGTTTCTGTAGGGCAAGGTGGTGGTGGGAGCCACCGCGGTCCTCCAGTGGGGAGAGAGAGGGGGAGGAGTGGCTGGAGCTCTGACAGGGAATTTCCCCTCTGAGCTGGCTCTCTAGAGAGGACTCCTTGGCCTGGAGCTGGGACAGCGTCTCACACGAGGACGGCGTGGTGGCAGTGGCCATTCCCATGCCCCTCTGCTGGTCCCCTCCATTCACCACTGACTCGTTCACATAACAGTTTTTGAAGGACTCCCCTTTCTTGGTGAAAAGGCTCCCCTCCTCTCGTAACAACTCATCATCCTCATCCTTTCCTTTGATGTGGGAGTTTTCCACATTCCCGTTCTCCATGTCATCTACAAACTGGCTGATATACCTCCGCGTGGCGTTCTTCCTGTTGGTGTTCACCACGTCAGGCAGAATTCCGAGGCACTCTTTCTTCACGTTGCTGTTGGACTGGGACTCCAGGTGCCTCAGCGCTGAGCGGTTTAGGAAGGAGCAGTGTTCGGTGCCTACAGACAGCCTGTTGGTGCGGTCTTTGGATAGGGTGTCACACTGCAGCTCGTCCCCTAGAGGGTTATACCCTTGGTTCTTGTCCCTGCCAGACTGGGACTGCTGCTGGGAGCGGGAAGGATTGTGGATCCAGTTGTGGAACTCGTTCTTCATGTACTCCATGCCTAGGCCCAAGGAGCCCTCCATGTACTCCTCCTCAGAGGCGACTGAGCTGTCCTCCTCCTCATCCTCCTTGATACCCAGCTCCTCTTCAGTCAGGGTCAGCGTGGAGCTAGACAGAAGGTCACTGTCCTCCTCCTCATCCTCCTTGATACCCAACTCCTCTTCAGTCAATGTCAGCGTGGAGCTAGACAGAAGGTCACTGTCATCCTCGTCATCTGTGCAAGCAGAGGTGCATGACACGTTGACCACCATGCTGATGCTGGCGTCTGCCTCGTCGTGACCCCCATGGCCTCCGTGGTGACCTGGCTGGGCCCGGTGGTGGTGCTTCCTGAAGGATGCGTTGGAGTCCAGCAGGTAGCAGTGGTTCCTCAGTACGGCCAGGTCCTCAGAGCCCACCGACGAGTCCTCTGTGCTGCTCAGCTCTGTCAGAGAAGCAGCCGAGCTCTCATTGACGGAGGAGGGGGAACCACCTCGGTCCCCTGAGAGGCACCCAGTGTGCCCAGGCCCCCAAGATCCATACCCCACCCCAGGGTGGTAGAGGGAGCTGCTGCTCTGCAGAGTGATGTCAGAGATGCTGCGTGTCATCTTTAGGTCGTGTAGCGGGATCTGGATGTTCTCCAGGCGTTTGAGGAGCTCCAGAGTCCTGCGGCTCAGTTCCCCTGTGGGCTCTATGGCTCCGATGCCCAGGCCCAGCTCCCTCAAGCTGCCCTGGCTGCCTCCTTCTCCTTCGGCCTCCTCCCAGCTCTTACATGGAGCCAGCCAGCTCTCCAGAGACGTGGAGCGCTGGAGAGTGTCTTTGCCGGCTGGAAATAGCTCCCCCGCTGCATACAGGGACTCCAGGGAGGACCCTTGGGACAGATGGGGGATCTCTCTGTCTCTAAGGCCCTTCACCCCTGTCACTCTTCTCTCATCTTCCTCCTCGGAGTCAGGGCTGAGGCCACGTCCGTTGATCAGAATCTCCACGTTGGACTCTCTCCTGTGTCTCCTCCGGTTCTCCCCTCCTCCACCTCCCTCCTCTCCTCCTCCTCCACCTCTCTTCTTCTTCTCTGCTTTGCATCTGTTCTGGTCTCGATCTCTCAGCGCCGTCACAGACACACAGTCCCCATACAGCGCTACCCTGTTGGCCCGCTCTAGGATCCTGTCAATGTCCTCGTCACACAACCTTTCCCCCTCCTCGTCGTCTTCCCCAGGCGAGTTGACTCCTGGGGGGGGTCTGAGGTAGGTGCTGCTTCCTCTCCGTGGGTCATCTAGACAGACCACGGAGTTGGCAGTAGACTCTGTCTCGCCCTCACTGACTATCCCGCTCTCGCTCTCTGATCTGCGTGGGGACTCCCCTCCACGTCCCCCCTGCTTTCCCCCGCCAAACAGACCCCCTAGGAGGTCTGGCAGGGATTCCACAGATGAGAAGGAGGAGTCTTTGCTCAGGCTCTTCAGAAGAGGCTGCTTCCTCCCGGCTTTGACTGGAGAAGAGGTCTTGTGTACGGAGGGGAAGTGAGGCTGTCTGTAAAGCTGCACATTATGCAGGCTGTACACCTGATAGACACTGAGACGGTGAGAAGACAGAGGCGTCATTCTAGACGATTCGTTCAAGGACATCCCTCGCTGAGTGACACGCGGGCTCGACTCGGACATGTCATAGTCTAAACCAGCCCCAGGGGATCCAGGACCTGATTCACATTCAGCATTTTGTTTGTTATCAAATTCCTGTGGCTCCATGTACTCCACGATGGCCATGTCCATTTCATCCCACTCCCAGGAGTCCTCGGCTGGGCCGTGGAGGTCCATGAGACCAGCCTCTACGATGTTCCCCGGGACCTTCAGAGAGATAAAGCTCAAATTTACCGGTTCAAAATCAATAAAAAAAGAAAGAGCTGTTCCATTTTTTTTATACTAGGTTAATACTTTCAATTTTGGGGAGAAAGCAAAGCATTGAATAGCACAATTCTCTAAAAAGTGTATCGTCTAAAATGTGCTTAGACACAGACATTTTGCTCAGGAAGACACAATTCTACAAATTGCTTGGCATCTCAATAATATAAGAGAGAGGGCCTATTTATACGAACCCTTTTTATCTTATTAATCTAATAAAGTGGTAAATCTAGCACTTTCTACGTGGCACACCCTCTGTAAGGAATTTCTATTAGACTCTCTTCTTGCTGATAAGGGAAATCCGAATGACTATAAGCTGGGGTTGCTAATGCAGGATAAAACCTTCATCTGTGAATCAATAAGCCTCAGCCTACCAAGCTAACATTGGACTAAATTATGCACATAGGCCTATAGTATATAACCAAATGGTCACAACACAAGAAGCAGTAGCTAGCCAGTCTTATCAAGCACTTCACCTGATAACCAACTAATAAGACAAAGACAAGAACCCAGAAATCCACTTCCAGACAGCAGAATAATTGCTTTTAAACATCATGTTTTCCATCCACCTCGGCCGGCACATGGAATGGCAAAAGATTCTCAAAATACCCAAATTGAAACATTTTCTCATTTTCATAAATGGGGCATCTAAAGAAGGGACTAGTGCAGTTGTGACCACACTCCTTCTATCATTGAGCAAAGTGTTTCATTTCTAAACAAAGGGAATATGTTCCCCCTATTCAGGACATATCCCCCAGGTAAAACTGTACTTCAGTCTGCAAAGTCTACATGTCTTCTCTCTCCCTGCTGTACTGGAATGGACAACAGAGTAGACAACCAGCCTTTTCCCTCTTCCCCACATGCACCCGGTTCCACAGTAGCACGTGGCAGTCCCCCCAGGAATGCAGACAAGAGGACAGAGAGAGAGAGATACTATGAACTATGGGTGAATATGTCCATCTGATCTACATAAGGGATGTGTGGTGGTGTTGGTGGTGGGGATTTCACTACAGATTTAATGGTGATTCCACCTGTTCTCCACATTACACAAACACACTGAAGGAAACAGAGGTACTTTACAGTAGTGAACCCCTTTTAAACAAGTCTCTATTGCAATTTTTGGAGCTGAGCCTTGTGCCATAACGCATTGATGATCAAAAGGGGGGTTGTGTACAGAATAGTCTGAAGCTGCCAGACATCACACTGCCTGTGTTTACACGACACTACCCCCAATGTACCACCCATTTCCTATATAGTACTCTATATAGGGCTAGGGCAAAACACTAAATGTGCACCTCTTGGGGTTCCCAGTACCGAGTTTGGGAACACTGCCCTACATAGTGCAATACTTTTGACCAGGGCCTATGGGGAATAGGGTGCCATTTGGAACGTATAGCTCACATATCCCGGTGTACTACAGCGACTTTCCCTGCAGTATACATCACTATTATTAATCCATTATAGTTACAGTGCAAAACATTTCCTTCTCTGTTACTGGCCTAAATAACTTACCGCTGGACAGCTCACTTTGAGAGGAATAATACCACTCATAAATAGCTTGTTCTAGAGTTGGGGAGCTTCTTTACAGGGCATAAACGGAACCTTCATGACTGAAACAGAATGTATAGCTGGCTAGTTGCTAGTACATAAATGTACAGAGTATATCCACGTGACCAGCTGTATCTACGTGGTCAATTCTGCAGTTAAGTGAGAAAACCAGGAGACACCCAGGTCTCTTGAGGAGTGGTCAACCATCCCTGGAATAGGAGTCTTTACAGTCAGACCTGTATGAGCTCTGCCATGCGGGGCCAGGCTGAGTCACCTGGTGACTCAGCCTGACTCAGTCACGTATATGTTACGTGACTCAGTCATGTATATGTTACGTACAATGCCTTCGGAAAGTATTCAGACCCCTTAACTTTTTCCACATTTTGTTACATTTCAGCCTTATTCTAAAATGGAGTAAATAAATAATAATCCTTAGCAATCTAAATCAAATCAAATTGTATTTGTCACATACACATGGTTAGCAGATGTTAATGCGAGTGTAACGAAATGCTTGTGCTTCTAGTTCCGACAATGCAGTAATAACCAATGAGTAATCTAACCTAACAATAGTAATCTAACCTAACAAACTACACACAATACCTCACTGTGACAAAGTGATAACAGTTTTTTCAAAATTTTAGCAAATGTATTAAATATTTAAAACAGAAATACCTTATCTACATAAGTATTCAGGCCCTTTGCTATGAGACTCGAAATTGAGCTCAGGAGCATCCTGTTTCTATTGATCATCCTTGAGTTGTTTCTACAACTTGATTGGAGTCCACTTGTGTCAGAGCAAAAACCAAGCTATGAGGTCAAAGGAATTGTCCGTAGAACTCCAAGACAGGCAACTAAAGTACTCTCAGACCATGGGGAACAAGATTCTCTAGTCTGATGAAACAAATATTGAACTCTTTGGCCTGAATGCCAGGCGTCATGTCTGGAGGAAACCTGGCACAATACCTACGGTGAAGCATGGTGGTTAATCCAGTTTAGAATAAGGCTGGAACGTAGCAAAATTTGGAAAAAGTCAAGGGGTCTGAATACTTTCCGAATGCACTGTATATTGCATATTCCACCCTCTTCCCATATTGTGTCAGGTCAGTATCTTAAAATAGTATTTGAACAATGTGGGTTTCCAAGCAGGGTGTGAGGTCTCACCTGATCTGTCCCCAGGGCCCGCCGGAGGCGGGTCTGCCACTGCAGCACCTGCATGACGATGGCCTCCCAGCGCCGCTCCAGGTTGACGGTCAGCAGCTGCAGCTGTAGGGCCTGTTGCTCTGAGTCTGGACCGCTTTGCTGCTCCTGCTCCTCCTGCAGCCGCTGGGACAGCCTCAGTACCGAGGACACGCCCTTACGCCTCCCACACACCTCCAGACACAGAGACTGGAGAAGGTAGGGGGTGGAGAGGAGGAGAGAGGAAGGGGTGGAGAGGAGGAGAGAGGAATGGGTGGAGAGGAGGAGAGAGGAAGGGGTGGAGAGGAGGAGAGAGGAATGAGATAGAGGTGACAGAGGCAGGGGAAAGGCAAAAGAAAGACGGAGAGAGTCAATTTCCATTTTACATTAAAAAAAGTATAATTTAAACCTGAAACCTCACAACTTCCCATTAGTGTACAGTAGGTTTTAAGAGGACCAGTTACAGTAGCCTTTGTAACCATATTAATTGGTACCATGTTTAGGTGGGGAGTGGAGGACTAACGAATACCAGTATGTGTGTTCAAGTCTTTATAGTTCAAAGCGTTAGCAGAAGCAGTCACAGTCCAAAACCTGCTAATGAACTTAGCCATACTAAATTATCGTAATTTTTTTCTCTCTATAAATCCTCCAAATGTGTGATTTTAACATGTGCATTTTATTATTCTCTTTAAAGCAGTTTATTTTCCCTACTGCTTCTACTGCTGCTGCTGCTGCTTAGATGTGTCTTAATGCAACCCAGAACCAAGCTGCGTCCCAAATGGCACAAATATTCCCTATGGGCCCTGGTCAAAACTAGTGCACTAATTAGGGAATAGGGTGCCATGTGAGACACAGACCTGGCCCCTCTGTTTCTCTCCACAGCCACACGGGCGAACAGGGACTACCCTCACTCCCTCCCTGACTGCCCCCCTGACTACTCTCACTACCCCCCTGACAACCCTCACTACCTCCCTGACTACCCCCCTGACTGCCCTTACTACCCCCCTGACTACCCTCACTACCCCCCTGACTACCCTCACTACTCCCTGACTACCCTCACTCCCCCCTGACTACCCTCACTACCCCCCTGACTACCGTCACTCCCCCCTGACTCCCCTCACTACCCTCCTGACTACCCTCACTACCCCCTGACAACCCTCACTACCTCCCTGACTACCCCCCTGACTGCCCTCACTAGCCCCCTGACTACCCTCACTACCCCCCTGACTACCCTCACTACTCCCTGACTACCCTCACTACCCCCTGACTACCCTCACTACCCCCCTGACTACCCTCACTACCCCCCTGACTACCCCCCTGACTACCCTCACTACTCCCCTGACTACCTTCACTACTCCCCTGACTCTTCTCACTACCCTCCTGACTACCTTCACTACTCCCCTGACTACCTTCACTACTCCCCTGACTCTTCTCACTACCCTCCTGACTACCTTCACTACTCCCCTGACTACCTTCACTACTCCCCTGACTACCTTCACTACTCCCCTGACTACCTTCACTACTCCCCTGACTACCCTCACTACCCCCTGACTACCCTCACTACCCCCTGACTACCCTCACTACCCCCCTGACTACCCTCACTACCCCCTGACTACCCTCACTACCCCCCTGACTACCCTCACTACCCCCTGACTACCCTCACTACCCCCCTGACTACCCTCACTACCCCCATGACTCTTCTCACTACCCCCTGACTACCCTCACTACTCCCCTGACTACCCTCACTACCCCCCTGACTACCCTCACTTTCCCCCGCTGACTACCCTCACTACCCCCTGACTACCCTCACTACCCCCTGACTACCCTCACTACCCCCCTGACTACCCTCACTACCCCCTGACTACCCTCACTACTCCCCTGACTACCTTCACTACTCCCCTGACTACCCTCACTACCCCCCTGACTACCTTCACTACTCCCCTGACTACACTCACTACCCCCCTGACTACCCTCACTACTCCCCTGACTCTTCTCACTACCCTCCTGACTACTCTCACTACCCTCCTGACTACCTTCACTACTCCCCTGACTACCTTCACTACTCCCCTGACTCTTCTCACTACCCTCCTGACTACTCTCACTACCCTCCTGACTACCTTCACTACTCCCCTGACTACCCTCACTACTCCCCTGACTCTTCTCACTACCCTCCTGACTACCTTCACTACCCCCCTGACTACCTTCACTACCCCCTGACTACCCTCACTACCCCCCTGACTACCCTCACTACCCCCATGACTCTTCTCACTACTCCCCTGACTACCCTCACTACTCCCCTGACTACCTTCACTACTCCCCTGACTACCCTCACTACTCCCCTGACTACCCTCACTACCCCCCTGACTACCTTCACTACTCCCCTGACTACACTCACTACCCCCCTGACTACCCTCACTACTCCCCTGACTACCTTCACTACTCCCCTGACTACCTTCACTACTCCCCTGACTCTTCTCACTACCCTCCTGACTACCTTCACTACTCCCCTGACTACCTTCACTACTCCCCTGACTCTTCTCACTACCCTCCTGACTACCTTCACTACTCCCCTGAGTCTTCTCACTACCCTCCTGACTACCTTCACTACTCCCCTGACTACCTTCACTACTCCCCTGACTCTTCTCACTACTCCCCTGACTACCTTCACTACTCCCCTGACTACCTTCACTACTCCCCTGACTACCCTCACTACTCCCCTGACTACTCTCACTACTCCCCTGACTACCTTCACTACTCCCCTGACTACCCTCACTACTCCCCTGACTACCCTCACTACCCCCCTGACTACCTTCACTACTCCCCTGACTACCCTCACTACCCCCCTGACTACCCTCACTACTCCCCTGACTACCTTCACTACTCCCCTGACTACCTTCACTACTCCCCTGACTCTTCTCACTACTCCCCTGACTACCTTCACTACTCCCCTGACTACCTTCACTACTCCCCTGACTACCCTCACTACTCCCCTGACTACTCTCACTACTCCCCTGACTACCTTCACTACTCCCCTGACTACCCTCACTACTCCCCTGACTACCCTCACTACCCCCCTGACTACCTTCACTACTCCCCTGACTACCCTCACTACCCCCCTGACTACCCTCACTACTCCCCTGACTACCTTCACTACTCCCCTGACTACCTTCACTACTCCCCTGACTCTTCTCACTACCCTCCTGACTACCTTCACTACTCCCCTGACTCCCTTCACTACTCCCCTGACTCTTCTCACTACCCTGCTGACTACCTTCACTACTCCCCTGACTACCTTCACTACTCCCCTGACTCTTCTCACTACCCTCCTGACTACCTTCACTACTCCCCTGACTACCTTCACTACTCCCCTGACTACCCTCACTACTCCCCTGACTACTCTCACTACTCCTCTGACTACCCTCACTACTCCCCTGACTACTCTCACTACTCCCCTGACTACCTTCACTACTCCCCTGACTACTCTCACTACTCCTCTGACTACCTTCACTACCCCCCTGAGTACTCTCACTACTCCCCTGACTACCTTCACTACTCCCCTGACTACCCTCACTACTCCCCTGACTACCTTCACTACTCCCCTGACTACCCTCACTACTCCCCTGACTACCCTCACTACCCCCCTGACTACCTTCACTACTTCCCTGACTATACTCACTACCTCCCTGACTACCCTCACTACTCCCCTGACTACCTTCACTACTCCCCTGACTACCTTCACTACTCCCCTGACTCTTCTCACTACCCTGCTGACTACCTTCACTACTCCCCTGACTACCTTCACTACTCCCCTGACTACCTTCACTACTCCCCTGACTACCTTCACTACTCCCCTGACTCTTCTCACTACCCTCCTGACTAACTTCACTACTCCCCTGACTACCTTCACTACTCCCCTGACTCTTCTCACTACCCTGCTGACTACCTTCACTACTCCCCTGACTACCTTCACTACTCCCCTGACTACCCTCACTACTCCCCTGACTACTCTCACTACTCCTCTGACTACCCTCACTACTCCCCTGACTACTCTCACTACTCCCCTGACTACCTTCACTACTCCCCTGACTACTCTCACTACTCCTCTGACTACCTTCACTACCCCCCTGAGTACTCTCACTACTCCCCTGACTACCTTCACTACTCCCCTGACTCCCCTCACTACCCCCCTGACTACCCTCAATACTCCCCTGACTCCCCTCACTACTCCACTGACCACCCTCACTACTCCCCTGACTACCCTCACTACCCCTGCACCCCTGATGAGGTTTCCACAACAATATGCCCTGTCAGGAGCATGTAAATCAGGCTCCTAAGCCCTTTTATGCCTGCAAAATGCAATGACTGTTTTGAGACAAAGGGCGATGGTTGTTGTCAGTGA
Organism: Salvelinus namaycush; assembly: GCF_016432855.1. Classification (NCBI taxonomy): domain Eukaryota; kingdom Metazoa; phylum Chordata; class Actinopteri; order Salmoniformes; family Salmonidae; genus Salvelinus; species Salvelinus namaycush. The sequence goes on from NC_052334.1 coordinate 14,287,417, forward strand.
TAAAGTTATCCTGTACAATGTACAACAGCCATAGTTTTAGGTTTAGAGAGTCAGTGGCCCCTCGACAACAGACAGATGACTGAACAATACATACATATACACTACATGACCTGTTCATCGAACATCTCATTCCAAAATCATGGGCATTAATATGGAGTTGGTACCCCTGCTGAAATAACAGCCTCCACTCTTCTGGGAAGGCTTTCCTCTCGATGTTGGAACATTGCTGCGGGGACTCAGCCACAAGAGCATTAATTAGGTCAGGCACTGATGTTGGGCGATTAGGCCTGGCTCGCAGTCGGCGTTCCAATTCATCCTAAAGGTGTTCGATGGGGTTGAGGTCAGGGATCTGTGCAGGCCAGTCAAGTTCTTTCACACCGACCTCGACAAACTATTTCTGTATGGACTTTGCTTTGTGCACGGGGGCATTGTCATGCTGAAACAGGAACGGGCTTCCCCAAACTGTTGCCACAAAGTTAGAAGCACAGAATCATCTATAATGTCATAGTATGCGGAAGCGCTAAGATTTCCCTTCACTGGAACTAAGGGGCCCGAACCATGAAAAACAGCCCCAGACTATTATTCCTCCACCACCAAATTTGGCACTATGCATTCGGGCAGGTAGCATTCGTCCGTTGGACTGCCAGATGGTAAAGCGTGATTCATCCCTCCAGAGAATGTGTTTCCACTGCTCCAGAGTCCAATAGCGGCAAGCTTTACACCACTTCAGCTGATGCTTGGAATTGCGCATGGTGATCTTAGGCTTGTGTGTGGCTTTTTGGCCACGAAAACCCATTTCATGAAGCTCCCGGCGAACAGTTATTGTGCTGACAGTGCTTCAAAAGGCAGTTTAGAACTCGGTAGTGAATGTTGAAACCGAGGACAGGCGATTTTTATGCTCTACGCACTTCAGCACTCGGCGGTCTCGTTCTGTGAGCTTGTGTGGCTTACCACTTCGCGGCTGAGCCGTTGTTGCTCCTAGCCGTTTCCACGCCACAATACCAACACTTACAGTTGACCGGGGCAGTTCTAGCAGGGCAGAAATCTGATGAACTGACTTGTTGGAAAAGTGGCATCCTATGACGGTGCCACGTTGAAAGTCACTGAGCTCTTCAGTAAGGCCATTTTACTGCCAATGTTTGTCTATGGAGATTGCATGGCGGTATGCTCGATTTTATACACCTGTCATTAACGGGTGTGGCTGAAATGGCCGAATCCTCTAATTTGAAGGGGTGTCCACATACTTTTGTATATGTAGTGTACGCTGCATCCCAAATTTGCACCCGTATTCCTATATATTCCTATTTTTGACCAGAGCTCTATAGACCCTAGTCAAAATTAGTGCACTATTGTATATAAAGAATATTGTGCCATTTGGGACACAATCATATTGTAGATATACTGAGATGCACTCAGATAGATTCAGATTAGAACATCCACCCTCAGCCACATTACAGGGTCATTGCAATGGGTAAAAGTACTAGCTCCTAACACTGCTTATTTCTCTCTCGGTGGTTCTTATGTACCTATCACAGGCGGCTGGTGGCACCTTAATTGGGGAGCATGGGCTGGAACGGTATTGTGTACCTATCACAGGCGGCTGGTGGCACCTTAATTGGGGAGCATGGGCTGGAACGGTATAAATGGAATGGTATCAAACAAGTGGTTTCCATGTGTTTGATACCATTCCATTTACTCCATTCCAGTCATTATTATGAGCTGTCCTCCCCTCAGCAGCCTCCTGTGGTACCTATTGGTAGGCTATGTCAAGCCAAGTAAAGGCAACTCATACCAATATCAGCTACTACTGCTCCACATTGTTAGACTAAAGAGCTAAAAACTAGGGCCAATAGCATCACGCTAAATAAATGGGCATTGTTAGACTAAAGAGCTAAAACCTAGGGCCAATAGCATCACGCTAAATAAATGGGCATTGTTAGACTAAAGAGCTAAAAACTAGGGCCAATAGCATCACGCTAAATAAATGGGCATTGTTAGACTAAAGAGCTAAAAACTAGGGCCAATAGCATCATGCTAAATGGGCATTGCAATATCGAGCTTTTTACATTTTCAGACTCCCTCCTCACAAATCCTCCGGCCTCATTCTTTCTGCATTACTGGGTTTCATAAACTGATTTCTCCTCCCCATTGAGTCTTAGCCTTATTGACACAGAGGCTAGGGGTATAGTCTGCCAATATTTGCTAAAAAGCTTTTCCAAATACATGGAGCACTGGTGGAGTGGCCTGCTTTCCCCCTGTATGCAGAGAGAGAACCATACAATGAGTCAATTTCAGGCCGAGCGTCGGGAAGGGCTACCAGTCAGCGCTGTTGAGAACCTGGCGTCTCTCCAAGACGCTCTATTGTCCCTATCCTGATATCAGAAACCCCCAACAAAAAAGACAACAAAACCGAGCCATCTCTCAACTGAACTGAATTGTCCAGCCCACATAGCTGCATGAAGTAGGGGTGCTGAGTGTGCTCTAGCACCTCCTAAAAAATCTACATCCATCTACATTTATCAGGTGCTTTTTAATAAAGGAATCTCAGGATTCTGGTAATATGCAACTCGGGTCGGCCCGGCAACTCAATCTAGAGGCTGTTAGAGGTGACTATAGATGTGTTCCAAATGGCACCCTATTCCCTATATAGCGCACTATCCAATAAGACCTGGTCAAAAGTAGTGTATTGTATATAGGGAATAAGGTGCCATTTGGGATGCAACCTATTAGAGATGAGTATTTAGAGCTCATCAGGTCCTCCTCAGTGTTCTATCACCGTGTTCTAGCAAAGGCCTGATCAAATCTAATTGTATTTGTCACATGCACCGAATACAACACACAACACGAATACAACCCTTAACCAACAATGCAGTTTTAAGAGCATAGTTTAGAAAATATTTACTAAATAAACTAAAGTAAGAAAATATTATATTTGCATATACCCATTCCCCTCCCCCATATCACAATTTGTGCCACCCATAAATTACAAACCTACATGCCAAGTATAGACCATATATTATGTTCCCTACAGAGAAGAGCAGAAGCTCTGAACTATCCGTTCAGACCCCAGGCCTACCTACCTACATGTTATAGAAAACGTGCTCTTTTAGTATTTCTCCAGTAGGTTTCCTGAAGGAGAAAGTCTCCACTTCTATGTCAAAGATAATAAAACAATAATACAGTAATGTCTGCAAAAACACTACAATAAATACTACGGTATACTACAGTCCGCAAAAACACTACATTCATTACTATAGTATATACTACAGTTTTCTTTTACTACAGTATTGATACTATAGTTAACTGTAAATACTACAGTATACTACAGTAAAGACTACAGTAAATACTACAGTATACTAAATCCGCAAAAATACTACAGTGAATACTACAGTGAAGTCAGCAAAAACACTACAGTGAATAGTATAGTATTTATACCATATTATACTATATAATTTTTTCATGTGGGAGAGCATGTACAGTAATTACAGTAATCCCAGGCAAATAACAGCACAGTGAAATAGAGACCTAAGTATCTGTCTCGATTCATCCTCTTTCCATACAGTAAAAGCAGGTGTACAGTACCTCCAAATGTAAGATTTAAGTTACATTTCCCAAAATGCAATCCACTTGAAGTGTCAGAGAGAAATACTACTCCTTGATATGACATTGTAAAAATGAAAGAAACCTCAAAATAGCAACATGTTACAGCCCACTAGTGGAGACATTGTGTTCTCTTGTCGTTTTGATCAGAGTGTATGTCGCAGAATGTTTTTTGTTGTTCTGTAACAGATCAATACTCCTCCTTATCTCCTTTATTTCGTTAATCTGTCCATTTTTAATAAAGTGGACAAGATGGAGACACCAAGGATGAACTAGAAGCCCTCCAGTAGAAAGTACCAGAAATGGGGATTTAACTCTGACAGTGACCCAGTGGATATTCAATCAATTACCATTCATTACAAATCTCGGTTTAATTCCATTTGTTGATTAAGTCAATTAAAATCACAAGCACTTGTTATCGCAAATGAGTGTAATGAATTCTTGTTCCCACACACATATTCCCATAGCTCAGACTCAGTGCCTCCAGCTCCATTTGTTTCTGTCACTTACAACTTCTACCGTTCATCCCTCCTCTTCTCTCTCTCTATCCGTCTTTCTCTCTGTCTTTCTCTTTCTCTCTCTCTATCAGTCTCTTTCGCTCTCTGTCTTTCTCTTTCTCTCTCCCAAACAACTCATACAACATTAGGAAGACACCTGGGTGTCTGTCAGGGAATTCGCTTGGGTAATAGACTGATAGTTGGGGGGGGGGGGGGGGGGGGGGGGGGTGTATAACGTAATTTAAAAATCCTAACTAAATGCCCCCCTGTTGATTCCTATCTGTTCTGACATAAATTGTTGGCTAAAAGCTACACTAATACATCATTGGAACATTCATTATGTAAGTGAAATGTGGAGGTTTCTAATGATAACCAGCACCATTTTATACTACCATGGAGTCCCAACTCAATAAGTGTAATGGCATAGCCACTATATTATCAAAATACCCTTGTTGTTAGTGTGGTTGAAGATGTTGCAGGAAGACGAGTACTCATGCTCCAGGTGAATGGAAGATGTCTCAATGTAAGCAAACCAAGCAAGATTCACCAGCGAGCCAATACAGCATCTCAACATCCAGCCTTCCCTTCCACTGTTAGTATACACACAGCAGCATTAATGAGAAACCAGTAGAAGAGGTCTTCATAATGTACCTATATTATAACCCCAGTTTAATTGAATTGAAAGGTTTTTCAGATATGGTATCCCAGACTTCCCAGAGGGGGGCTACATTTAAAATGAGTCTCTATTGTGTCTGGACTGCTCTGGGGGGGGGGGGGGGGGGGGGGGGGGGGGGTCGGGAGGTTGGGACAGTTCAATTTAGACTGCTGCATACTTCACACCTTCCATTTTATAATACCTTTCTCCCACCACTGTCTCTTAACCATATTACTTCTTCCTTTTGAAGGTTAAATATTGCCAATTGTCAGTTAGAAAATATTCCCACATACTACATGCCAGGCTTTGGCATTAAGGAATTTGTATTTTCCCCACAAACCAAACATCCTCCCTCATAAAATGTTTTAAAAAGGATTACATTGATAATATGTCACTGAGGAAGATGTAGAATGTTCTATTCCACAATTATCTCCTCCCGCATACTTGATCACATTGAATTCCTCCCTCCTACCATCTCAACCAAAGATATCTAATTCATTTTAATCTCTCCCCGTAAGAAGCCCCATTTTCATTGAGGTCAAACTTTGGCCTGCGCAGCAAGAATCAAACCATCCCATTTATTCAATCTCACCAGAACCTAATTTCTATTTTTAGTCTTTTTCTACTAGAGAAATGGATTACTGACTTGTTCAAAGTGGTGGTTTTCTCTGTTGGACAGACTGCAGTGACCTCCCCCTATCTCCTCCAACCTCTGAGAGCAGTGAGATGCCAGCATAGATTTAGAGATATCAGCTCTAATGTCAGTTTCTACTTTGTTTTTTGATCTAGAAGCCAACATGGGACCCAGGCCTCACCTGGGGGGTCAGGCCCAATCTCTTCTCATCTCCCCGCCTGGTCTGGGTTCATCTGCACCCCTCTCCTCTCTGACTGACCATCTCCCTACAGCCCAGCCCCTGCTCTGAGCTAATACAACGGCTAGGATGTGGCCGGCTGGCTGGCATCCAGCTAATAAAATGTGACAACCAAGATATAATATCAATATTTTCTCCATGATAAGGAGTAAGGAATTTCTGTTCTTTACCAAGTGCTAACCAAATTAGAGGGGCTGTCTGAGTACGGAATTTCACGCCAAACCTTCCTCATCAGGCGTTAATAGGGAGCAGACCCGACTGACTAGCCGGACTAAACCTGCCCAACGCTTTCATTCTTCATCATACATCTGATATCTGACGAGTCTGAATAGCCGCCATTACATTGACTGTTTGACTAATGAGAAATGTCCTTATTGATAGTATTATAATCACATTGAGGTTATGTGTTTGCTTTCTCACATTAGTGCGGATGAATGGGTGTTATTCATAAGGTATTAGCTGCTGTGTCCTCTTCATTATCCTGCCAGGTTTCCCTCTATTTTCATGGGGAAGGGTATGAAGTGGATGTGACTGGGGTCCTTCCAGTGGGTCTAGAGTAGTCTAGTCTAAAGAACTACAGAACTGAACAGTATATACCTGACTGAATGACTGACGGAGTTCTGTCTCCTGATAGGCTGTGTTCAGCCCAACTGTAATGGGGCTAAGTCTGGATATTGAATCCATTTATAGCAGAACTGACAAAACAGATAGATGATCATTAAACGCACCTATTTTTTTATTTATTTAATATTTTATGCACTTTTTCTATTTAGTGCCATGGATCTTCTGTCCATTAGAATTGCAGTTATCAATATTTATAATAATTTCCCCCTGGCTTTTTGCCAAGAAACCAATTCTTACCCTCTGTGCAGAGTCACATCTTATCAAAAGAAAAGTATTATTTTTATAAAGTGCTATTTCTCTCAGCGTCAACTCTGTATATATTTAAAGTTCCTTCTCTCTAATGGTCAAAGTCAGTCAGCGGGATAAAGGCAATTAACTCTACTAGCTGTGTTTTGACTTGGTCTGATTAATATCCTGTGTCATTCCTCCAGCTTTTTAAAGTCAAATAATAGTTTCGTACAGATTTACTAGCTTTAAAACAGCTTTCTTTTCTCCAGTATTAATTTAATTACATATACAGTATTACTGTACTTGAAGTAAAACCCAGACACTCAGAGACATATTTGATAGTATTTCATACTTTTTTATTTGATAACCTAATATCTGTATCATTTCACCTTCGGTCTTTCTGCCCAATAGTCAGTGTCTCTCTAGCTGTCCCTAGAGCCCAGAGCAGGTGACAGTTAGAACCAGCTCAGTAGTAGTGTTATGACTGATGACGTGGGGGTGCTTTGTGGTGACACTGTCTGTGATTTATTTAGGATTCAAGGCAACTTTAACCAGCATGGCTACCACAGCATTCTGAGCGATACGCCATCCATCTCGTTTGCGCTTAGTGGACCATCATTTGTTTTTCAACAGGACAATGACTCAACACATGACCCAAACACACCTCCAGGCTGTGTAAGGGCTATTTGACCAAGGGGAGTGTTGGAGTGCTGCATCAGATGACCTGGCCTCCCAATCACCTGACCTCAAAGCAGAGTGAAGGAAAAGATCCAGCAAGTGCTCAGGCATATGTGGGAAACTCCTTCAAGGCTGTTGGAAAAGCATTCCTCATGAAGCTGTGTTGAAGAATGCCAAGATGTGTGCAAAGCGTCATCAAGGCAAGGGTGGCTACTTTGAAGAATCTAAAATCTAAAATATACTTTGAATTTGTCTAACACTTTTTTGGTTACTACATGATTACATATAAGTTATTCATAGTTTGATATCTCACTATTATTCTACAATGTAGAAAATAGTAAAAATAAAGAAAACCCTGTAATTAGGTGTGTCCAAAACTTGGACTGTTACTGTACATATTACCTCAATTACCTTGACTAACCTGTCCCCTGGACATTGACTCGGTACTGGTACCCCCTGTATGTTGCCTCGTTATTGCTATTTTATTGTTGCTCTTTTATTTTTTACTTTCGTTATTAGTCAATATTTTTCTTTAAAACTGCATTGTTGGTTAGGGCTTGTAAGTAGCATTTTCACGGTAAGGTGTTACCTGTTGTATTCAGCGCATGTGACAAATAAAATTTGATTTGATCTAAGGAGAGGGGTAACACAATTGACCCTTTCCATAAACTAGATTGAGTGGACTGCTTCAGAAAATCTGTATCGTGCTCTATATAACGAAGACATGAATTCAGTGTCACTATGTTGATAGTGTTAGAATAGAGAAGTTGTTATCTATGGTGATACATTGAGTGTTTGGAGAGATTCCTAGTGAGAGGTTCTTGCAGACGTAGACAATATGTGACTGAAGGAAGTCAATGTTTCGACTGCGTTTTATAGTTGTTACTGTATATCAGCCGGTCTCAGTAAGAGACACTTGCTAAGTGCCTGGCTGCTGCATCTGAGCTGCATTAGAATGTTGAGTGTGTTGTGTTATTTGCCAAGGCAGCAGGCTTCTCATCCTGGGTCCAGCAAAATTAAGGCAGTTAGACAATTTTAAAAACGTTACAACACATTCACAACAGATTTCACAACACATTATTGTGTGCACTCAGGCCCCTACTCTTACCACATATCTATAGCACAAATCCAGTGTACGGTATATTATAGTGTGTATGTTATCATGTGTGTTAGCAGCATCTGTGCCTGTGTTTGTGTTGTTTCACAGGCCCTGCTGTTTCCATAAAGGTTTATTGTTTTTTGAACCTAATTTACTGCTTGCATGAGACTTGATGTGAAATGGAGTTCCACGTATCATGGCTCTATTTAATATTGTGCGTCTCCATAGTCGTGTTCTGGACTGTGAAGAGACCTCTTGTGGGGTATGCATGGTGTCTCTCACAAACAAGTAGTGATGAAGTCAATCTCTCCTCCACTTTAAGCCAGGAGAGATTGACATGCATATTACGCAATGTTAGCTCTCTGTGTACATCCAAGGGCCAGACCGTGCTGCCCTGTTCTGAGCCAATTACACCTGACCACACAACTGAACAGTAGTCTAGGTGCGACAAAACGAGGGCCTGTAGGACCTGCCTTGTTGATAGTGCTGTTTAGGAAGGCAGACGATGCACTTTATTATGGACAGACTTTTCCCCATCTTAGCTACTGTGTATCAATATTTTTGACCATGACAGTTTACAACCAGAGTGACTCCAAGCAGTTTAGTCACATTAAGTTTCTCAATTTCCACATGATTAATTTACAAGCTTTAGTTGAGGTTTAGGTTTAGTGAATGATTTGTCCCAAATACAATGGTTTTAGTTTTGAAATATTTAGGACCAAGTTATCCTTGCCACCCAATCTGAAACTAACTGCAACTCTTTGTTAAGTGTTTCAGGTGATTGGCCAGTCGCTGTAGTAGTTGACGTGTCTAGTGTTGAGTCATCCGCATACTTAGCTACACTGGCTTTCCTCAAAGCAGTGGCATGTCGTTAGTAAAGATTTTCAATGTAAGGGCCCTAGAAGCTGCCCTGGGAATTCCTAATTCTACATGGCTCCCGAGTGGTGCAGCGGTTCTAAAGCACTGCATCTAAGTGGTAGATGTGTCACTACAGACCTGGTTCGATTAAAGGCTATATCACAACCAGCTGTGATTGGGAGTCCCATTGGGCGGCGCACAATTGGTCCAGTGTCATCCGGGTTAGGGTTTGGCCGGGGTACGACTGTCATTGTAAATAAGAATTTGCTAGTAAATTAAAATGAAATGTTGGAGAGGCTTCCAATAAAGAACACCCTCTGTGTTCTATTAAACTGGTAACTCTTTATCCACATTAAAGCAGAGGGTGTAAAGTCATAACATACGTTTGTCCAGCAGCAGACTATGATCAACATTGTCAAAAGCCACACTGAAGTCTAATTAAACAGCCCCCACAATCTTTTATAGAGAAGGCTGGTGATAGAGGCTGGTAAAGGCTGGTGGAGGCTAGGCAGGCCTGGTAAAAGGCTGGTGGAGGCTAGGCAGCCTGGTAAAGGCTGGTGGAGGCTAGGCAGGCCTGGTAAAGGCTGGTGGAGGCTTGGCAGGCCTGTAAGGCTGGTGGAGGCTAGGCAGGCCTGGTAAGGCTGCGTGGAGGCTTGGCAGGCCTGGTAAAGGCTGTGGAGCTTGGCAGGCCTGGTAAGGCTGGGTGAGGCTAGGCAAGCCTGGTAAAGGCTGGTGTAGGCTTGGCAGGCCTGGTAAGGCTGGTGGAGCCTGGGGGGACAGGAGAGCATGCAGATCACCCCTGGGGGGGAGGGGCCACCTCACAGCTAGTTATTGGGAGTGTGGAGTATGAGTGTGGAGTTATGGAGTGTGGCTGCTACATAACCTTTTACTTAGCCACCAGACACAACATTCACACCCTATCCAGGTGCAGGCTCCACAAAGGTAGGTTACGCTACAGCGTAGATACTGATGGTACCGAAGACAACATTTTGCGAAATATTTTGTTGTTTGCAAATATAGCATATACAAAGACTTAAATATTCATAAGGATTGTTTGCACAAGTCTTGTAGGGTAAGAGAAATTTGCTGTCGCCTTCTGCCATTTTGCATTAACTTTTTCCAACGTGTTGCAACAACTTTTTTAATAAATGATTTAACAATAAGGACAAGAATCATTGTGAATTAGAAATGACTGTCTCGTCTGATGCCAAACCCGCTGCCCTCTGTGGCAGCTACACCCACTGGGCAGAGGAGGAGGGGCAACACTCAGTCTTGGGGTGCAGCTGCCCCACGGCTGGGCAGAGAGAGGGGGCTGCGGGTTAATTCAGAGAGGAGGGTGAGGTCAATCCTAAATAGCCCCCCTAGTGTTGTGAGGGCAGGGAGCCCTCTCTCATCAAACAGTATGGCAGGGAACCCTCTCTCACCAAACAGTAGGCAGGGAGCCCTCTCTCACCAAACAGTAGGGCAGGGAGCCCTCTTCACCAAACAGTAGGGCAGGGAGCCCTCTCTCACCATACAGTAGGGCAGGGAGCCCTCTCTCACCAAACAGTAGGGCAGGGAGCCCTCTCTCACCAAACGTAGGGAGGGAGCCCTCTCTCACCAACAGTACCTTCTACTTGAGATACAAGCTCTAATACTGTCAGAGAGAGAAACAGCGTAGACTGTACTGGTTGATACTGTCAGAGAGAGAAACAGCGTTAGACTGTACTGGTTGATACTGTCAGAGAGAGAAACAGCTAGACGTACTGGTTGATACTGTCAGAGAGAGAAACAGCTAGGACTGTACTGGTTTATACTGTCAGAGAGAGAAACAGCGTAGACTGTACTGGTTGATACTGTATAGAGAGAGAAACAGCTAGACGGTACTGGTTGATACTGTCAGAGAGAGAAACAGCTAGACTGTACTGGTTGATACTGTCAGAGAGAGAAACAGAGTTAGACTGTACTGGTTGATACTGTCAGAGAGAGAAACAGCTAGACTGTACTGGTTGATACTGTCAGAGAGGAGGAAACAGCTTAGACGTACTGGTGATACTGTCAGAGAGAGAAACAGCTAGACTGTACTGGTTGATACTGTCAGAGAGAGAAACAGCTAGACTGTACTGGTTGATACTGTCAGAGAGAGAAACAGCGTTAGACTGTACTGGTGATACTGTCAGAGAGAGAAACAGAGTTCAGACTGTACTGGTTGATACTGTCAGAGAGAGAAACAGTAGACTGTACTGGTTGATACTGTCAGAGAGAGAAACAGCTAGACTGTACTGGTTGATACTGTCAGAGAGAGAAACAGCTAGATGTACTGGTTGATACTGTCAGAGAGAGAAACAGCTAGACTGTACTGGTTGATACTGTCAGAGAGAGAAACAGAGTTAGACTGTACTGGTTGATACTGTCAGAGAGAGAAACAGTTAGACTGTACTGGTTGATACTGTCAGAGAGAGAAACAGCGTTAGACTGTACTGGTTGATACTGTCAGAGAGAGAAAACAGCGTTAGACTGTACTGGTTGATACTGTCAGAGAGAGAAACAGCGCTAGACTGTACTGGTTGATACTGTCAGAGAGAGAAACAGTTAGTACTGTACTGGTTGATACTGTAGAGAGAGAAAGAGTTAGACTGTACTGGTTGATACTGTCAGAGAGAGAAACAGCGTTAGACTGTACTGGTTGATACTGTCAGAGAGAGAAACAGCTAGACTGTACTGGTTGATACTGTCAGAAGAGAGAAACAGCTAGACGGTACTGGTTGATACTGTCAGAGAGAGAAACAGCGTTAGACTGTACTGGTTGATACTGTCAGAGAGAGAAACAGTTAGACTGTACTGGTTGATACTGTCAGAGAGAGAAACAGCGTTAGACTGTACTGGTTGATACTGTCAGAGAGAGAAACAGCGTTAGACTGTACTGGTTGATAACTGTCAGAGAGAGAAACAGCTAGACTGTACTGGTTGATACTGTCAGAGAGAGAAACAGCGTTAGACTGTACTGGTTGATACTGTCAGAGAGAGAAACAGCTAGACGGTACTGGTTGATACTGTCAGAGAGAGAAACAGCGTTAGACTGTACTGGTTGATACTGTCAGAGAGAAAACAGCTAGACGGTACTGGTTGATACTGTCAGAAGAGAAACAGTTAGACTGTACTGGTTGATACTGTCAGAGAGAGAAACAGTTAGACTGTACTGGTTGATACTGTCAGAGAGAGAAACAGCGTTAGACTGTACTGGTTGATACTGTCAGAGAGAGAAACACGTTAGACTGTACTGGTTGATACTGTCAGAGAGAGAAACAGTTAGACTGTACTGGTTGATACTGTCAGAGAGAGAAACAGTTAGACTGTACTGGTTGATACTGTCAGAGAGAGAAACAGTAGTAGGACTGTACTGGTTGATACTGTCAGAGAGAGAAACAGTTAGACTGTACTGGTGATACTGTCGAGAGAGAAACAGCGTTAGACTGTACTGGTTGATACTGTCAGAGAGAGAAACGCGTTAGACTGTATGGTTGATATGTCAGAGAGAGAAACAGCGCTAGACTGTACTGGTTTATACTGTCAGAATGAGAACAGTTAGACTGTACTGGTTGATAGTCGAGAGAGAAACAGAGTTAGACTGTACTGGTTGATACTGTCAGAGAGAGAAACAGCACGTTAGACTGTACTGGTTGATACTGTCAGAGAGAGAAACAGCTAGACTGTACTGGTTGATACTGGTCAGAGAGGAGAAACAGCGCTAGACTGTACTGGTTGATACTGTCAGAGAGAGAAACAGTTAGACTGTACTGGTTGAATGTCAGAGAGAGAAACAGCGTTAGACTGTACTGGTTGATACTGTCAGAGAGAGAAACAGCGTTAGACTGTACTGGTTGATACTGTCACAGAGAGAGAAACAGTTAGACTGTACTGGTTGATACTGTCAGAGAGAGAAACAGTTAGACTGTACTGGTTGATACTGTCAGAGAGAGAAACAGCGTTAGACTGTACGGGGTGATACTGTCAGAGAGAGAAACAGCGTTAGACTGTACTGGTTGATACTGTCAGAGAGAGAAACAGCTAGACTGTACTGGTTGATACTGTCAGAGAGAGAAACAGCGTTAGACTGTACGGGTGTACTGTCAGAGAGAGAAAACAGTTAGACTGTACTGGTTGATACTGTCAGAGAGAGAAACAGTTAGACTGTACTGGTTGATACTGTCAGAGAGAGAAACAGCTAGACTGACTGGTTGATACTGTCAGAGAGAGAAACAGAGTTAGACTGTACTGGTTGATACTGTCAGAGAGAGAAACAGTTAGACTGTACTGGTTGATACTGTCAGAGAGAGAAACAGTTAGACTGTACTGGTTGATACTGTCAGAGAGAGAAACAGCGTTAGACTGTACTGGTTGATACTGTAAGAGAGAGAAACAGCGCTAGATGTACTGGTTGATACTGTCAGAGAGAGAACAGTTAGACTGTATGGTTGATACTGTCAGAGAGAGAAAGAGTTAGACTGTACTGGTTGATACTGTCAGAGAGAGAAACAGCGTTAGACTGTACTGGTTGATACTGTCAGAGAGAGAAACAGTTAGACTGTACTGGTTGATACTGTCAGAGAGAGAAACAGTTAGACTGTACTGGTTGATACTGTCAGAGAGAGAAACAGTTAGACTGTACTGGTTGATACTGTCAGAGAGAGAAACAGCGTTAGACTGTACTGGTTGATACTGTCAGAGAGAGAAACAGTTAGACTACTGGTTGATACGTCGAGAGAGAAACAGCGTTAGACTGTACTGGTTGATACTGTCAGAGAGAGAAACAGCGTTAGACTGTACTGGTTGATACTGTCAGAGAGAAACAGCGTTAGACTGTACTGGTTGATACTGTCAGAGAGAGAAACAGTTAGACTGTACTGTATACTGTCAGAGAGGAAACGCGTAGATACTGGTTGATACTGTCGAGAGAGAAACACGTTAACTGTACTGGTGATACGTCAGAGAGAGAAACGTTAGACTGTACTGGTTGATACTGTCAGAGAGAGAAAACAGCGTTGACTGTACTGGTTGATACTGTCAGAGAGAGAAACAGCTAGACTGTACTGGTTGATACTGTCGAGAGAGAAACAGCTAGACTGTACTGGTTGATACTGCAGAGAGAGAAACAGCGTTAGACTGTACTGGTTGATACTGTCAGAGAGAGAAACAGCGTTAGACTGTATTGTGGTTAATACTGTCAGAGAGAGAAACAGCTAGACTGTACTGGTTGATACTGTCAGAGAGAGAAACAGCGTTAGACTGTACTGGTTGATACTGTCAGAGAGAGAAACAGCTAGACTGTACTGGTTGATACTGTCAGAGAGAGAAACAGCTAGACTGTACTGGTTGATACTGTCAGAGAGAGAAACAGCGTTAGACTGTACTGGTTGATACTGTCAGAGAGAAACAGCGTTAGACTGTACTGGTTGATACTGTCAGAGAGAGAAACACAGCTAGACTGTACTGGTTGATACTGTCAGAGAGAGAAAACAGCGTTAGACTGTACTGGTTGATACTGTCAGAGAGAGAAACAGCTTAGACTGTACTGGTTGATACTGTCAGAGAGAGAAACAGCGTAGACTGTACTGGTTGATACTGTCAGAGAGAGAAACAGCGTTAGACTGTACTGGACGATACTGTCAGAGAGAGAAACAGTTAGACTGTACTGGTTGATACTGTCAGAGAGAAAAACAGTTAGTCTGTACTGGTTGATACTGTCAGAGAGAGAAACAGTTAGACTGTACTGGTTGATACTGTCAGAGAGAGAAACAGCGTTAGACTTTACTGGACGATACTGTCAGAGAGAGAAACAGTTATACTGTACTGGTTGATACTGTCAGAGAGAGAAACAGTTAGACTGTACTGGTTGATACTGTCAGAGAGAGAAACAGTTAGACTGTACTGGTTGATACTGTCAGAGAGAGAAACAGCTTAGACTGTACTGGTTGATACTGTCAGAGAGAGAAACAGCGTTAGACGTACTGGTTGATACTGTCAGAGAGAGAAAACAGCTAGACTGTACTGGTTGATACTGTCAGAGAGAGAAACAGCGTTAGACTGTACTGGTTGATACTGTCAGAGAGAGAAACAGCTAGACGTACTGGTTGATACTGTCAGAGAGAGAAACAGCGTTAGACTGTAGTGGTTGATACTGTCAGAGAGAGAAACAGCGTTAGACTGTACTGGTTGATACTGTCAGAGAGGAGAACAGTTAGACTGTACTGGTTGATACTGTCAGAGAGAGAAACAGCTAGACTGTACTGGTTGATACTGTCAGAGAGAGAAAACAGCGTTAGACTGTACTTGTTGTTGATACTGTCAGAGAGAGAAACAGCTAGACTGTACTGGTTGATACTGTCAGAGAGAGAAACAGTTAGACTGTACTGGTTGATACTGTCAGAGGAGAGAAAACAGCGTTAGACTGTACTGGACGATACTGTCAGAGAGAGAAACAGTTAGACTGTACTGGTTGATACTGTCAGAGAGAGAAACAGTTAGTCTGTACTGGTTGATACTGTCAGAGAGAGAAACAGTTAGACTGTACTGGTTGATACTGTCAGAGAGAGAAACAGCGTTAGACTTTACTGGAGATACTGTCAGAGAGAGAAACAGTTAGACTGTACTGGTTGATACTGTCAGAGAGAGAAACAGTTAGACTGTACTGGTTGATACTGTCAGAGAGAGAAACAGTTAGACTGTACTGGTTGATACTGTCAGAGAGAGAAAAAGCTAGACTGTACTGGTTGATACTGTCAGAGAGAGAAACAGCGTTAGACTGTTACTGGTTGATACTGTCAGAGAGAGAAAACAGCTAGACTGTACTGGTTGATACTGTCAGAGAGAGAAACAGCGTTAGACTGTAACTGGTTGATACTGTCAGAGAGAGAAACAGCTAGACGTACTGGTTGATACTGTCAGAGAGAGAAAAGCGTTAGACTGTACTGGTTGATACTGTCAGAGAGAAACAGCATTAGACTGTACTGGTTGATACTGTCAGAGAGAGAAACAGTTAGACTGTACTGGTTGATACTGTCAGAGAGAGAAACAGCTAGACTGTACTGTTTATACTGTCAGAGAGAGAAACAGCGTTAGACTGTACTGGTTGATACTGTCAGAGAGAGAAACAGCGTTAGACTGTACTGGTTGATACTGTCAGAGAGAGAACAGTTAGAATGTACTGGTTGATACTTCGAGAGAGAAAACAGCTAGACTGTACTGGTTGATACTGTCAGAGGAGAAACAGCGTTAGACTGTACTGGTTGATACTGTCAGAGAGAGAAACAGCTAGACTGTATGGTTGATACTGTCAGAGAAGAAACAGCGTTAGACTGTACTGGTTGATACTGTCAGAGAGAGAAAACAGCTAGACGGTACTGGTGATACTGTCAGAGAGAGAAACAGCGTTAGACTGTACTGGTTGATACTGTCAGAGAGAGAAACAGCGTTAGACTGTACTGTTGATACTGTCAGAGAGAGAAACAGCGTTAGACTGTACTGGTTGATACTGTCAGAGAGAGAAACAGCTAGACTGTACTGGTTGATACTGTCAGAGAGAGAAACAGCGTTAGACTGTACTGGTTGATACTGTCAGAGAGAGAAACAGTTAGACTGTACTGGTTGATACTGTCCGAGAGAGAAACAGCTAGACTGTACTGGTTGATACTGTCAGAGAGAGAAACAGCGTTAGACTGTACTGGTTGATACTGTCAGAGAGAGAAACAGCGTTAGACTGTACTGGTTGATCTGTCAGAGAGAGAAACAGTTAGACTGTACTGGTTGATACTGTCAGAGAGAGAAACAGCTAGACTGTACTGGTTGATACTGTCAGAGAGAGAAACAGCGTTAGACTGTACTGGTTGATACTGTCAGAGAGAGAAACAGCGTTAGACTGTACTGGTTGATACTGTCAGAGAGAGAAACAGTTAGACTGTACTGGTTGATACTGTCAGAGAGAGAAACAGTAGACTGTACTGGTTGATACTGTCAGAGAGAGAAAAACAGTTAGACTGTACTGGTTGATACTGTCAGAGAGAGAAACAGCGTTAGACTGTACTGGTTGATACGTCAGAGAGAGAAACAGTTAGACTGTACTGGTTTATACTGTCAGAGAGAGAAACAGCGTTAGACTGTACTGGACGATATCTGTCAGAGAGAGAAACGCGTTAGACTGTACTGGTTGTACTGTCAGAGAGAGAAACAGTTAGTCTGTACTGGTTGATACTGTCAGAGAGAGAAACAGTTAGACTGTACTGGTTGATACTGTCAGAGAGAGAAACAGCGTTAGACTTTACTGGGATACTGTCAGAGAGAGAAACCAGTTTACTGTACTGGTTGATACTGTCAGAGAGAGAAACAGTTAGACTGTACTGGTTGATACTGTCAGAGAGAAACAGTTAGACTGTACTGGTTGATACTGTCAGAGAGAGAAACAGCTAGACTGTACTGGTTGATACTGTCAGAGAGAGAAACAGCGTTAGACTGTACTGGTTGATACTGTCAGAGAGAAAAACAGCTAGACGGTACTGGTTGAGATACTGTCAGAGAGAGAAACATCTAGACTGTACTGGTTGATACTGTCAGAGAGAGAAAACAGCTAGACGTACTGGTTGATACTGTCAGAGAGGAAACAGCGTTAGACTGTACTGGTTGATACTGTCAGAGAGAGAAACAGTTAGACTGTACTGGTTGATACTGTCAGAGAGAGAAAACAGTTAGACTGTAACTGGTTGATACTGTCAGAGAGAGAAACAGCTAGACTGTAACTGGTTGATACTGTCAGAGAGAGAAACAGCGTTAGACTGTACTGGTTGATAACTGTCAGAGAGAGAAACAGCGTTAGACTGTACTGTTGATACTGTCAGAGAGAGAAAACAGTTAGACTGTACTTGTTGATACTGTCAGAGAGAGAAACAGCTAGACTGTACTGGTTGATACTGTCAGAGAGAGAAACAGCGTTAGACTGTACTGGTTGATACTGTCAGAGAGAGAAAACCGTTAGACTGTATCTGTTGATACGTCAGAGAGAGAAACAGCGTTAGACTGTACTGGTTGATACTGTCAGAGAGAGAAACAGCGTTAGACTGTACTGGTTGATACTGTCAGAGAGAGAAACAGCTAGACTGTACTGGTTGATACTGTCAGAGAGAGAAACAGCGTTAGACTGTACTGGTTGATACTGTCAGAGAGAGAAACAGCTAGACGATACTGGTTGATACTGTCAGAGAGAGAAACAGCGTTAGACTGTACTGGTTGATACTGTCAGAGAGAGAAACAGCGTTAGACTGTACTGGTTGATACTGTCAGAGAGAGAAACAGGTTAGACTGTACTGGTTGATACTGTCAGAGAGAGAAACAGTAGACTGTACTGGTTGATACTGTCAGAGAGAGGAAACAGCGTTAGAGTGTACTGGTTGATACTGTCAGAGAGAGAAACGTTAGACTGTACTGGTTGATACTGTCCGAGAGAGAAAAAGCTAGACTGTACTGTTGATACTGTCAGAGAGAGAACAGCAGTTAGACTGTACTGGTTGATACTGTCAGAGAGAGAAACAGCGTTAGACTGTACTGGTTGATACTGTCAGAGAGAGAAACAGTTAGGACTGTACTGGTTGATACTGTCAGAGAGAGAAACAGCGTAGACTGTTTACTGGTTGATACTGTCAGAGAGAAACAGCGTTAGACTGTACTGTGGATACTGTCAGGAGAGAGAACAGCGTTAGACTGTTACTGGTTGATACTGTCAGAGAGAGAAAACAGCGTTAGACTGTACTGGTTGATACTGTCAGAGAGAGAAACAGCGTTAGACTGTAACTGGGTGATACTTCGAGAGAGAACAGCTAGACTGTACTGGTTGATACTGTCAGAGAGAGAAACAGCGTTAGACTGTACTGGTTGATACTGTCAGAGAGAGAAACAGTTAGACTGTACTGGTTGATACTGTCAGAGAGAGAAAACAGTTAGACTGTACTGGTTGATACTGTCAGAGAGAGAAACAGCTTAGACTGTAATGGTTGATACTGTCAGAGAGAGAACAGCGTTAGACCTGTACTGGTTGATACTGTCAGAGAGAGAAACAGCGTTAGACTGTACTGGTTGATACTGTCAGAGAGAGAAACACGGTTAGACTGTACTGGTTGATACTGTCAGAGAGAGAAAAGCTAGATGTACTGGTTGATACTGTCAGAGAGAGAAACAGCGTTAGAAGTATGGTTGATACTGTCAGAGAGAGAAACAGTTAGACTGTCTTTTTTTTAGACTGGTTGATACTGTCAGAGAGAGAAGACAGCGTTAGACTGTACTGGTGATACTGTCTAACGCTGTTTCCTCTCTCTGACAGTAATCAACCAGTACAGTCAACTGTTTCTCTCTCTGCAGTATCAACCAGTACAGTCTAAGCTGTTTCCTCTTCGCTGGACAGTATCAAAACAGACAGTCTAAGCGTTTCTCTCTCTGACAGTATCAACCAGTACAGTCTAACTGTTTCTTCTCTGACAGTATCAAACAGTACAGTCTAACGCTTTTTCTCTCTCTGACAGGTATCAACCAGTACAGTCGAACGCTGTTTCTCTCTCTGACAGTATCAACCAGTACAGTCTAGCTGTTTCTCTCTCTGGCCAGTATCAACCAGTACCGTCTAACTGTTTCTCTCTCTGACAGTATCAAACCCAGTACAGTATAATGCTGTTTTCTCTTCTTGACAGTATCAACCAGTACAGTCTAACGCTGTTTTCTCTCTATGACAGTATCAACCAGTTACAGGTCTAGCTGTTTGTCTCTCTGAGAGTGATCAAACAGTACCAGTCTAACGGTTTTTCTCTCTCTGACAGTATCAACCAGTACAGTCTAACGCTCGTTTCTCTCTCTGACAGTATCAACCGTGACAGGTCTAACGCTGTTTCTCTCTCTGACAGTATCAACCAGTACAGTCTACGCTGTTCTCTCTCTGACAGTATCAAACCAGTTACCAGTCTCTAGCTGTTTCC